>NW_028186446.1:1916799-2021680 GCF_003343005.1 Rhea americana
TTTTTTTTTTTTTTTTTTCCTTTGACTTTCCTAAGAGTATGTTGCAAACATTTTGGTTCCATTTTCCAGTTTTTGCTATGTGGGACATTTATCATTCAAGACCCCCAGCTTGCCAAAAATAATACTGGAAAAAGAATTATATTGAGTTGAAATACATGCTTCATAGTGGAATCTATTCTTGCAACATGGATGGAGTTACTGCTTTCAGGTTTTAGAATCAATATGAAGAGAATAACATTTCAAAATTAGAAATTGACCTTTGCTGTCTTCTTAAAGCAATGAGAATGAACGTCTGCATTATTTTACTTGGGAATATTCCTTCCTAGTAAGCAACATAAGAAAGAAGCTGGTAATTTATTGCATTTTTCTGCTGAGATGAAAGGGAACTAGATGGTTCAGAGACTGGTAATAGGATATCATGACCTTCCACCTCTGCCCCATTTATGAAAACACAAGCCAAGATAGTGATGTCTACAGGTCATCAAATGTGGCATATACAGCAGTAGAGTCTGTAGCTATGTAGTTTCTGCATTTTAAGGTCTGAGACGCTTTTCGTAAACTTAAACAGCTTCTCAGGGGACAGCAGATTCAGCTGGAGCTAACTGAAAAAATGAACGTAGGAAGCCTTCTAATTAAGTCTATATTAGCTGTGCTAATCTGAGTGGTTTTTATCAGTTTTGCAGTGCTCCGATCTAGCTTGTTTATCCTTCTTGTTTTGCATACTCATGGAAGTGGCCAGACAGATTCAGAATTCTCTTAGCTGATGCAAGAGTGGCACCAACAAGTTTTTCTTGACTATTATTTTGGGTTGTTAGGAAGGGATTAATACAAATAAGGATGCTGTGTTTTTTCCTTTGAAAAGGTACTCAAAACTTGCACTGCCATGTGAGTTAATTTAGAATTTAACTTTGCTCTGCATCTCCTTGTGGAATTGTCCTAATATTCTCTTTTTGTGTATAGTAACTTGAGCRTAGAGTTAGCTACCTGAAGCCCATCTTGGTTGTTCAGCTTAGATAACTGAGGAACAGATGTGTTCAGACTTCATTTTATCTTAAATATCAGCTGCTTTTCCTGAGCAGAAGCAATCAACAAAGTCGAGAGGGTGGTAGGAATCTTGGTGTATCACTACACTAGTTCTACAGATAGGGTGAAAACAGTGCTAGTGTGGCTGGCTTCCATATGAGAATTTACTTCTCCTCATATACCCTAAAATTTGAGTAGGGTTAAGTAACCCAAGTTATTGTGGTAGGTTTAATACAGCTGATTGAAAAACATCAAATCTCTACTTGCTAAATAAAAAGAGAAASTTAAAAAATATTTTTCAGTTCCAGTTTAGAAATAATCAGAATGAACCTTCTTTTATGTGGTCCAAACATTTCTAATTTTTTTTGCTTGTAACTAGAAAAAAATGTAATCCTTTATACTTTTTACATGTTTTCCTCTCAGATAACAGGATAAAACAAAAATGCACACTCACTCCCTCACTCTCTTTCTCTCTGTCTTTCTTTGAAATCCGGGATGCCTGCTTGCTCTCTCTCTCACTGGTGAGAATGTTTCTGTAAAACACTGGATTGTGTGATGGTTTTATTTTAARGAAAAAAAAAAAGGCAAAAACCTCTATCACATTAAGCAAGATAAAATTTTTTTTTGATTGTTCTAATTCTGCTTTTCAGAGCAGAGCAGCACTCGTGTTGCTGCCATTAGGAAACTGTCAGTTACTGAAGGGGCATCTAAATAAAAGCCTTGAAGAAACCCAGCAGGTCAAAGGCTCATTGATAAACTAGAGTAAAGAACTTTCACACTTTTCCAAGCTACTTTGTCTCAAGCTATTGGTATTCCTGAAAGATACTTTTCAGTTTGCAATTACATGTTTCTTAGGAAGTCTTGGCTGTAAAACTGACATGGTTGAAATATGGGCTTTGCATCAAAATTTCTAACAGAATTAACATTTGAATCACTTGAGGCCCTATTCACAAGGCAGAGGACTATTTGCATAATCAAAAACGCATTATTTTACATGCCAGTGGAGAGGCTAAGGATTGTAGCTGCAGTTCACAAAGAAAATTCAAGTGATAGGTATTGATGTGTGCCTGCATGCTGCCGGCTCCCAGCCTTCCATGCACAAATAAGCCCAGATCCATAAAAAGGCAAAAGAAAAGATTCTGGAGCAGTGCGTAGTCTCCATTCAAAGCCTGATTAAACAAGCTTTGCCTGAGGTAGCAGTGCAGGATTAGATGGACCTCTCGCTCTACCAAATGTGGATAAAGATTGGGGGCACTTTTACAGCTCAGTTGTTGCTAGAGGATGGATGTCTTTCTGAAAATACACTCAGTAAAAATTTATGAGATGATTGAAAATTATTGGATAAAAGTCTAAGGCCTGTTATATGGAGGAGGTTTGACTAAATAACCTGTAAGAGTGTGTGTCTGCAGACAATGGGTTGAGGACTTTTCTTGACACCTTTCTGTCAGATTTGTGGCCACTGGTCCAAGAGGTATATGAATTACATGAACAACCTTCCCATCTCACCATCAGCTCACGCAGTTACAGTTTTGATCCATTTTTGTGGTTGTAGACAACGAGGTAATATTTCACATTCAAACAATACCTAGACCACTGACCGGAGTTCAGAAGCATGAGACAAATTCTAACCTCTTTGAAGCCAGTAGGAAACCTCCGGACCTTTAGAAAAAAATCTAGACGTCAGGGGATTTTGTTCTTTTTTTTCTTTTTTCCCTCCTCCGCCCCTGCCTCCCCCCGTAAGGTTGTTCTGTTATATGTTTGCTGTCAAATCAAATTCTCCAGTGAAGTGTAGGTAACTTAAATTTCAGTTCCACAAAGATATTTTGCTTACAGTTATTCTAACTTCAGATTGTTTAGGCTTAAAAAGGAGTGTGATGCGTTTCAGCCGTTTTGTTGCATGAGACAATRGTTCTGTATAAAAATCAGAAAGTTATATATTATGTCTTCAATTTGTGTAAATGTCTAACAAAATAGAAGGCATCATTTGAATGTAAAGGACAAGGAATACTGCCTCATTCATCTATTTGAGCAAATGAATTGCAATTAATTGCAATTTAACTTTGCAGACATATATCAATTCAGAATATTGTAGGACACATTTGTGAAATATAGGGGACTCCCTGTGGGTAATGGAAAAAAGACTTCAGAATTTTGCTAACTCTTATATAGCTATGTTAAACTTCCTASTAGGTTTGGTTTAATTATTTTGTCAATATATAATGGTTATAAACTGATAYTATTTTAATTAATAATATTCTTTCTGGAAGTAACTTAAAAATTACATTCTATTTAAAAGCATTTTTAAAAGAATATATTTTTCCAAGAATAAAGCTAAATGATGTTTGTATGCTAAATATGATGGTGTGCTAAAGTTTTATTTCTYTTCTGATTGCTTTTTTTATAGCAAGTACTACAAAGCAATCATAATATTAATATCCCAGCTTAGCCCTTCACTCAGCAAAGGTGGACTTTCGCTTTCATTAACATAAATGTTACTATTGAAGTCAATTGTGCCTTTTAAAATTTTGTTACATGTGACCTGTGTGACAGAATTTCTTGGTATAAATATGGAAGAACGGTAGCTTGTAGATTCCAGATATGACCTTCATATTTATGTCAAGTATTTGACTAAAAAATAATCAAAGCATGATGTGAAATTTTACTTAAGATTTTTGGCAAGATTGTGACATTTATCAAGTCTCAGCTACCTTCCTTTTTAGATAGGTGGATTTGTTTTTGGAGTAAGGGACTTTCAGCTTTAGTTATTAGTGCTATTCAGTTCTAAATAAATTCTTTAATTAAGAAAATACTAAGTGAAACTTCAGATTTGTAGCAAAAAAAATGAGGTTTAAATTTATTAGTAAAGATCTTGGGTAAGATCTCAGATAAGGCCTCCTCAAAGAAGAAGATATGTTTCTGAGCCTTCAGTATCAAAGTATAAACTTTTTTCRTGTTTTTACTTTGTAATATATCTATAGAGTAGAAGTATTACTCAGGAGCATCTAGGAGGCCTGGAAATAGAAAAGAGTTCGTATTGCATTAATCTCTATTCCTAGGTTTTAGATTCAAAATGTTTTCATGTGATTAGTCTAAGCCCATGATGCCTGGCGGTAAGGGAATTATGTGCTTTTGTTTATATTCCTTTGGAACTGTCAATAAAAATCTGGGTTTAGTTCTGTATTTTGTACTTCAACTTCAAGGAAGAGTATCCTGCTTTTATGATTGACTAAAAAGTAGGTAAGTTTAATCTTAAAATTGAAAGTAGTTCAATTCTTCTTTTAATTACAGAGGACATGAACCCTGTAAAATCACTCTCCATCATAAATCTACACTCTGAGACTTTTGTTAACAAGTTTATAAAAGCTGCTCATGTGAAATCAAAGCCAAACTGTGCAAAAGAACTAGCTTTTATTAACAGCACTTATTAAAGCCAAATAAAATACTCTGTTCGAAAAACACCTAAAGATAATTTAAAAAGTATTTCATGTCAGTGGAACACCACATTTATTATGAAGCTGTGGCACTTATTTCATAGTTAAGATTAAAGATATCTTCAAGATATGGAGGCTCAATGATAATTTTTTCTCAAATGAGTGGTTCTTCCTAATATATTGCACACAGCTTATAATAGCTGCACTGAAATTTGAGAGAGAAATGTGTTTTACTGCTTCACACCAGGTTTGTTTATCTGTGGAGATCTTGTCTGATTGTTTTGAATGTTACCAGGCTGTCATATGCAAGCATCATTACCAGCTAGGGGAGAAGCTTTCTGACGGTCCTGCTGAAGTCTGTGATCTGTCATCACTGTGATGCTGAGCTCTAATTAGAGATAAATGAGTAGTATTCCTGTGTCTGTTTAACGGGCTGATCTTTCCTTTTTCTGTTTGGGAGCATTTTCCTCCCCTTTTCAGAGGGCTAGTCCTATTTGAAATACTGAACTGAAGGTGGGAATTTAGGGAGGATGCTTAGCCTTGTGAGTGTTAGCAATGTGGCTGCTACTATTTTAATGTGCATATCTGAATTGAAATATGCTCTTAGGTTTTTTGGATGTAATCAATGGTTTTTTAGCCAAAGATTTCTGGCATGTGTTGRAACAGGGAATTGTTATTCCTCATTTCTTAAGTTCCTTCATAGGTGCAGTTTATTGTTGAGATGTCTCTGATGTAGCATACACACTAATTAGCCATGCTGACAGCAGAAGAAATTCATTAACGTCTGTGGGTACTTGTTTCTGTCCTAATTGCTCTGACCTTTTCCAGGTCAGACTGTGTTCCCTTGGCAGAAAAACTGAGCCTATAAAATTTAGTGTCTTTGTTGAAGTCATCCTTTGATTTACTTAGGATGAGATGATGAACAGCAAATCACTCGCAAAGAGCTCCAAGGACTTCATAATGCTCCAGCTGGGTTTTCCTACAGTTTGAGATGTTCCCCGATTTAGTTGCAAAGACCAAGAATGTGTTTGCTGACTTTCAGTAATATCTCAAAATACTTTTGCAGATAAACTTGTTTCTGTAATCAGAAAAGACTGATCAGAGCTACCTGTGTTCCAAGAATTTTCAGAGATTGAAAAACTGCTTTAAAACAATGATTTTTTTTTATCATCAAGGTTCAGGAATGTAACAATATGCATAACATCATTACCTACACTGGAAGTATTCAGCTTCCACACAGCTGCACAGCATTGAGGAATCCTGTGTCCATGTTGGACAGATTTATTTAGATTTTGGTGGTGAGATGATAGAGTACAGTCACATCTTTGACCGTGATACATTTATAATGAGATTATATCCAGTGGCCATGTGGTGTTCAAATCCTATATTGGTAGTATACTGATCCACAGTATATGTGTATATACTGAATATACGTGTGTATGTACAGTATATATTGGCATGTACTGTGCTTGGTCAAACTGAATTACCAGCTAAAGTTTAATTTCTCTCACAGCTTGATTTTTTGTAAATGGAAAGGAGTATTTCAGTTACAGTTATTGCCAGACCTATTGATTAAGCCACACAAGCTATTAGTATTTTATTTGCTTCAGTCTTTCTAAATGAAAGCTGAAATTGTAGAGAAATACTGTGGTCTAGGCATCTTGTAGTTCTAGTTCTAAGTACTGCTACTGCATGTGGTACCCCAGTCGTTTTCTGTTCCCTTTTCCTCAGGGACAAGAACCTTCAYGTCTCATGTTTCTGGTTAGCAAGTCACTTTTGCAATCAACCATGATAATAAAGAAGACAGTTTTGGAGGGACCCACAAAAGATTTGTCTTTGTCTCAGGACCATGCAGCTGGGGGGGGTGATGAACCCAGATCTGAGATCTGTGTTTTTGGTTTGTTGCCTTGCCCTGAACTTATGAGTAGCATTAAGTCCTCTTGTAAAAGTGGCTTTTCTCTTGCTTAAGTGTTTGAAATACTAATGAGAAAGATGGAACAAAATTCTTGATTGAACATCTAGTTAATAGTCTTACTTGTTGATCTTTTAAAATTTATTTATATTATTATTTTTTTTCCCTGAAATTGTCACTGAGTTAAAAACTCAGTTCCTGTGCTCTTCCTTTTCTTCTTTGGGAGCATTCCTACTGCCCACTGGTTCTCCAGAGGAGAACACTGACCTGATCCCGCTGGAGACTGTGGGATTGGGTTTGGGGGACTCTGCTTGGACAGGGCTACCATTTCCCAACCTTTAGCTTATTATTGGGCATAAAGAGTCAGATGGGAGGGGAGCAGAAATGAAGTAAGTGATTTGGAAAAGGATTCAGCCAAGAACAAGTTTGAAATTATGAACTTGGGTGAATTAACAGGAGAGTTTTGCCACTAGCCTGGTGCCATCTATAATTTGCATGGCATTCCAGACTTCTTGGCTCAACCTTCTTCCGCTTCTGCCAAATGTACATTTAAACATGCTCAGGGAGGATGGATTTTTGGAGAGATTCAAAATTAAAGTGCAGCTGTGAAGTGCAAGTTTCCACCGACCAAATGTAAACTTGGATAAATGGGACAGATTTTCACAGCAAGGAGAAAAAGCATGTCCTTCGTTGAATGTGTGAGATCTGAAAACTGTTTGAAGAAAGGTCACCAACATTAAAGAGCATGTTTGTTCTCTAGCTCTTCTTTGGAAAAGGCTGGCCTGTTTTGACTGGAGCGAACATGGATATCAGTACAAAAACTGATAAAAAGATCACGTACGTTAAAGCTTGACATGGTAGTAGGCTTCTTATAGGAAGTGGTACTTAAAGAGGCAGTACTCTCAACTTTGCTATTGTCATTGTTAATTTCTGTAATTCTATAAAAATAATTTTGTCTGGAAAAGCAAACAGTAAGTTGCCATGATTATAACTGATGCATGACATAACAGGATAGAGGAACTGAATATATTTACAAGGGGTTTGGGAAGTGATTTTTTTATATCTGCATGTAGTAGACAGATAAGCTGTTGGTTACTGAGTTGTCCTTAAAAAACAATTCTTACCACCTGTGGTGTTAGTGGGCTATGCTCACAGATCACTTTGATGTATTTTCTCAGATTTTGGGGGTTTGTTTTAATTATGTTGTTGCTCAAAAATGATTTCAATATGGATTTAGATTCAGTTCGGTTGATATTATGCATTTAGGCAGGTAGTTCAGAAACTGTATGTGAAAATGATAGAGATATATTTAGCAAAAGTAGGAGGATAGAAATAACTGACTTACCTCAACTAGATCTCTTTTAAGCATCATGTAACCTCCTCATCACCTATTGCTATCAGCTGTGGCTATCAGTACCTTGAAGCTGAGATATTCCTTCAGTCCATCTTTTCTATTCTAACACCTCTCTTGCATTCTCAGAGGGCCAGTTGCTTTTAAAACAATCGTAGAGTGTCTGTGATCTTTTGCTTAAATGAAAATTTCTGGCCTTTTTAATGCAAACTACAAAATTAAAAAAAGTCCACAGTGTTTAAATAAGCATAAGCTACTCCAAGCGATAATATGGTCATAAAGATCTTTGTTGTCATTTAAATGTATGTTTGTAAAGTTTGTAGTCATCTTGATTTAGATACAGTTGTATTCCAGTATGAATAAAGGGAAAATCCTGTGTATCCTTTGTACAGGATACACAGGAAGGAATCCTGTTTCCTTCCGATTGCTTTCGCCTTAAATTCAATTAATATTAATGATGGATGCTATGAACTGCAAGAGTAAATGAAAATTAAATGACAGGGTGAGAATGAAGACAATACCCTGAGACCATACTCAGCAGAGGCTGAAGGCAGACAACACATCTGTTCTCTGTGTTATGACAGATAAAACTGATAGAATAGGTTCTTCAGATGTGATTAGAATGTGTAAGTCATGTTTTCAGATAGTATGATGGTTAAGTTGGTGGCCACTGATGTTGGCASAAGAGTACTTTGCTGTTGGTGGTACAGCATCACTAGTAGTTTCTGATACAGTATTTTTCACTTGATTAGTCTGGAACAATTTTAACCTTCTCTTGAATAATTACAGGGTTTTACTGATATAGTGTCTGACAGCTTGCCTTCATCCCTTCTTTTATTGGATTTTTTCATATTGTAATTACTTCGCAAGTTACTTGAGGCAAGTATCCTGCCATTTTGTAGTTTGAGTGCTTAGGACATTTTTGTTTGGGAAAGAAAAATATCATGCAAATCTTGTAATAGGCATCAAAGAGATTTAGTCAGATTTAAGGTTATTTGTGGAATTTCAGATTTCTTGTCCTTTAATAAATGTATTGTAAATGTTCTAGACATTATTCATGTTCTAATTATGCTTAGAAGTCTAGTAGTGCATTATTTTTAGTTGCTTCTTAGTAGATTGGTTATTCTATGACTGGATTTCATTTACTATATTATCAAATTCTTATACTTTTCCCGTAACTAATCAATGTCATTCTCCTTTCCATTGCAGAACAGTACACCTTACTTTTATTGTGAGTGATTTTTGTTTACTAAAATATTTGTTTAAAAAATATTGCTAGTTTGCTATTTTCTTTCTTTAACCTCTAATGCATTCCCCAAGAGCCAAAATGATGATGTGCCGGTTGCAGCATTACTCTCCAGCCTTTGGAGGAGAGGTGTGCTGAGCTTCACCCCCCCCCCCCCAAAACATGAAGCTGATGGGATCCTTTGAAGGCTTCTGTTTCTCTCCCTTTTCGAAACATAGGAAGGCATATGCCACAAGCCTTTTTTCCTGCAGSCTAAAGTGTATGCTGACAAAAAGAATTCATTCTGCTTTTCGTGCAGTGTTTTTGCTGGAGGAAATGACTCTTTGAGAAATACAGCAAAAATAGGGCTTTTTTGCAAATATTTTTTTTTGTGTAGAATTCCTCATTTGTAAGTAGTGGATAAAATATGCAGTTAGGCAGCTGAGTTTCATGTTAATAAAATTAAGTTGTTTCTTTCCTAGCAATCCTTCCTGTTTTGTACAAAAAGATGATTCATTGTGGGTATATACAGTTTAGTGATCTCTTGTCACACTTAATACAGTGGGGAAAAATCAATAAAAAGACTCACTTTGACTTCAGCGAGGAAAAAATTTCATTGCTGATACTGAGTTATTTAATCCTTTGATTACATTGTTTTAGAACGTATAATGCTAGTATTGCACATATACCATTTACACTAGAAGAACTTTATTATGACTGCAATATCAGTCATTCAGAAGTTAACAGAATTAAGTTTGCCTGTGTAAACTTAATTTGGTCCCTGTACTGGCACAGTGCTGTTCATTCTGTAATTACACAATAGCATCGTATTTGTTCCCACCGTCTGATCTCTGCCTATGTCTGAGGATGAATGATGAATTTAGTTTTGTTTTCTTCTTGATGTGTGTGTCTAGCTATATGCACCTACTGTGCATTGTTAAAACACAGCTGTTTTTGAGATTTTTCTAGAACACTCATCACAGTAATCTTAGTACTTAACAAATATTTGTTGATCTTCTCAGCATCCCATCTGCCGAGAGTTCTTTTAAATGATAGTTTTGAGATGTTCTCTGATCTTCAAAGTATTTATGTAGCACTGGATAATATCAATGTACTGTATTGTTCAGAATTCTGTAATAATTGCGTGCACTCCGTGGTTCTGATAGTCATGAATAAAAGTCTGAAGCCAACGTGTCCAGAAAATGAGGAACATTGTGATGATCTCTTGGCTTGAGTGACTTAGCAAAATGTTCAGTCAATAGTACAGGTAAAGGTAAAAATCAGGTTGATTTTCTTCTGACATGATCCTTGTGGAACTTCTCTTAATGATCTGGCAAGGCCTTGCAGGAAGCAATGTGCCTTGCTGAAGCTGAACTCATTGCTGGATCAAGTTCAGATGCGGTCCTGTACAGAAATAAGATTCAGACAACCACATCTTCCGCTTGTGGAAAAAGCAGAAGAGCTGGGAACAAATAATGGGTGCAGACACACAGACCAGTCACTGCAGGGTGTATTGGACTGTGAACTTGCTGCCAAAATGCAAGATAAATGTAGGATAGCTAACACCTCAGTGAAGCAGCTAGTGGGCTGAAAACCAATACTCTAGCTTACCTCATAGTGACAAGGCAGTCTTTATTTTAATTTAGATTTTTGTTTATGTAATTTTCTAAGTGTTTGAAAAAGCAAATTGAAAACCATATTCCATTTTATGATGTTATATCTGCAGTCCTGTGTTTCATCATCATGTTTGGAAGCCTGAGATCTCATGTAGACAGGGGCTGCTTGAACTGAAATGTTAGCCGTTAGCTGTGGTAGCTTCTGTCTGTGGGCAGAAATTAGAAGGGATGAGAAAAATTGCTAGGCATTTGAACTGCTACCTGCTGAAAGCAGAAGGATGGGAATCTTGGTTTCTGATATAGGCTGAAGTACAGAATGTGCTGTAGTTTCTGTAGACTCATTTCCTTCACCCAAAGCCTGAATGCTTGTGCATCCTGTGCTCCACACTCTGTCCCTTCTTGGTTGTTTACGCACTCTCCCTTCATATTTTGTGTATTTTTCAACTCTCATAGGTCCTGTGGCTTTTGTTCCTGTTTACCCTGCCATCCTAGCTCCTAGTGGGAATCATAAACCCTCATGCAGTCTTCCCTTGTCTGTGCTCCTCTTTCCTTCTACATTGTTGATGCTCAGTTCTAGTATCTTTCCTGGCATAGTCTGGATTTCCTGCCTCTGTTTGTATTCCTGTTCCCCTGTCGTTCTCAATCCATGCCTTTGTCTGGTAAGTCCGTCTTCTCTCTGTCGACATTCTGTGGTCCTAAAGGTCTTTTCCTATCTCTTGCTCCTTCTCCTACAGGCTTGCTGTTAACCCTCTGAGATTTAAATCAGACCATTGCATAATTCCATACTCTCTGCAGCATAGTTAACATAGGCAAATACCTAGAATCAGTCTGACTCAAAGAGATGATTTCAAAAGCTTATAACTTGACTACATTTAGAGGGTTTTCATGGAGATGACCAAACATTCCTATTTTAAAGGCTACCATGTTTCCAGGGAAAAATYACTTGGTATGTTACATAAGATACCACTAAAGCCTGTTTTTCTGAGAAACAAAGGAACTATTTATGTTGGAAATATCCAAAGAACTCATTCTAAAGTTCATAGACAGATATATGAAAACTTTGTCTGAAATTCCGCAAAATATCAAGGAGCTGGTAACAACAGCTTGTAATACAAAAGTGACTGCTTTATTAGTAGGTAGTGCTACTAGCCCCAGTTATGGTATGCATACATAAAAAGGTGATAGAAGTATACCTGCTTTGACTTGCTTGTATATACTGTAGAGATGTTTGTTTCCTGCCCCCCAAAACGTATTTTTGGTTTAGACAGTTTCTTCCTCTTGAATACTGAAATAGACAGTGAAGGCAAGATATGCCCGGCTGCTACAAGATGAGTAGCATATGACTGTGTTTTTCCATGAGACTCTGGCTTTAATAGGATAATGCCTCATTATTTTAACCTCCATCTGTACTTGTGTCTGGAGAGCATCGTGAAAAATACACAAAACGTAAATTTAAATCTAACTTATAACAGAAAGGTCATTCAGTTCAGATGGCAGCAGTGCTCTGCAGATGTTTTGTAGTGTTTTTCAGAACTTACCTACTCAGTCCTTCCAATGCATTGTTCCTGTTCAACAGGTGAAGAGCTTTCAAACAAGTTTTTGACTTGCCTTTTGCTTAGGGGACTACAACTATAGTGAGAACAACTTCTGAAGGTGCCTGTATGTTATTATATGTGCTCTTTTTCTGTATTGCTTGTTTAATAATATACTATACTTTAAAGTAGGAGCAACAAGAAGGTTTTTCACAAGGATGTGATTCTTGATGATGAGTAGGGGGATTAATAGTTTAAAAGAATCTACTGAAACTTTCTGACTGTTTCTGAAAACCATGATGAATAAATTTGTATCTTACAGCTAACATTTAATAGCAGACTTTTAGTACATGGGGAAAAAATGTTGATTCTTTCATTTTTTGGGAAGGATCTTAAAGGCAACTGTTTTATGTAGATTGCTTTTAAACGCCTAAAGTATCTGTTATCTTTTTAGCTTTCCTAACTTCATACTCTATAAACTGAGAAGTGTACATGTTATTATGGAACAGGTTAAGGCTGTGCACATGCCCGCTACACTTGTTAAAATGTCGTTGAGATCTTTGTRTTTCAGTCTTTCGTCTCTTCTCCATTTTTGCTTTGATTATTACAGAATTTAAAAATCAAAATACTTAGTCTTTTACTTGTCCAGATGTTTCTAAGATCATCTTGTATAAATTATTTTTGATGTATGAGTTAAAAATGAAGGAAGTGGGATCCAAGTATATACTAGTGTTTGTGTCTATTTCTGTGGTTTAGATGATTTTAATTTCAAACTGCCTAGACACAATCCTAGGCGACATGTTCTGGGTGACTTTGCTTGAGCCAGGAGTTTGGACTAGRTGATCTCCAGAGGTCCCTTCCAACCTCAACCATTCTCTGATCCTGTTGAGTAAAAATCTACTTGGTTAAAAGATCAGCCCACTGTTGTGTCAGACTGAATTTGAGCCTGACTGAGGAGTAGGTGCATCTAATGTGATCCTATGGTCCCTTCAGCAAAGCAGCCTACATTTGAAGGGCTAGCAAATCCTTTCTTACACRGATCTGAGGCACTGTGCAGTTCCTTAATGCCAGGCTGTCATTTTTTTGACTTAATGAAAGCTAAAATAAGGCTCATTTGTTAAAAACTAGACAAGACAGATAAGGTTGGAATGGGCTGTAAAAAAGGTAATTCACCGAAGCCTATGTAATAACCAAGTTGAAAGATTTGTTGCTTTTTCTGTTCTTCCTGTAGCCCACAGATTCCTTTAAAATTTGTTAAGATTCTCTAATAAAAATCTGTCAAAGTTGAACAATGACCTATATCCTTATTGCATTATGTCTGCTAAGATAAGAGGGGAAGCTGACTAATTTTGTGCATTTATCAGCTCTAAAATTCATTACTTGGGACATTACAGATAATAATCATTCTGCAGAATATATCATGTGGTGAGAACATGAGAAGTTTGTGGCCAGTGTGGTCTTACATAGAATGCATAGTTTTCACCAACCCTAATCTTGCCATATTAGGGTTGTAGGAAAATGAAGCTATTTGCTCTCAGTAAATTATTTCAGATGGATGAACTGGAAAATGGTGGAAAGTAGATCTAAGTTCTACATTTCTGAGGAGGAAATTTCTGCCCAGGTACTTCTGCAAAAACAGTGTAGAGTGCTAAATTCCTGACCCTGCCTTATAATTTGAAGTAAACTTTGCACATAGAAAGTCCTGCTGTGTGGGAAGTAGCTGGATGAGAAGTATAGGGGACATTTTGCTCAGAGGCAAATTTAAAAAAATGCTATAAAAGATGTATAGATTGAAGAATAAGTTGCTAGGAAGGGGAGCAGAACTTCCATAATGTGTGTGGGGAACCAAAAATGTTTGGGTATACTTGTTCTAAAGACATGTGAGGAAAAAGCTATACATGTTGCTAAAAAGTCTAAAATGTCTTTAGTCTAAAGACTAAAAATGTTTTTCCGGGAGAGCTCAGAGTAAAGAGACTGAACCCAAGTGTTTATGAGCATAAGCTGGCACTGTCAGAGAGCACCAGCTCATCTGCAGAATTTGACAGGCCACAGAATTTTACAGATAAATTGTTTGGCTCCAAAACAAGCAATTACTTGCTCGGTAATACTGTATTGACTAGAACCTGCATGGTTTGATGTCTCAGAAATTARACCAGGCAGCAAAGATGTGCAGTTATATTAACAATATTAGATAGGTGCAAACTGACTTGATAGGCCATCTTGAAGATGAGAGATTAGGCCATCTCCTAATGAGAGATGTCCTCCTAGAGTAATAGTAAAGATAGTGAAAAAGGGTGAACAAAGCATGTGAGAAGCAGCAAGTTCACCAAGATAGTGCTTRCTGATGTGGTAAGCCCTAGAGGGCACCTGAACTATATATGAAGGAAAGCAGGCATTTTCATAGCTATACATTCTGGAAGTATGATGGGAATATCACAGCCTTTKCTTGCAGTAGGTAATCTGAAAGAGAGCATAAGCGGCTGTTGTGTATTAGCATGGAAATTAGAGCTAGCATGAGGGTTGAGTCCTGTAACTACTGAGAAAGGTTTCAAGGCCATCTAAGTATCAGACCATTTGAAGAGCAGGAGTGTTTCTTTCATCTATGGCCACAGTGGAGATGGGTGATTTTTCATTAAGTGAAAACAAGACATTAGTCAAGAATTGCAAAACTGAATTAATTGTGGTAGGATGTTCCAAGCATCATCATTAGTGTTGCAGCTTACTGTACTTCCCGTGTCCGAAAGGAACATCTTTGTTAGCACTGTTTGTGAAATGTTTTTCTTGCCTCATGTGGCCTCGAAGTAGATAGTAATAGTTACTTCTGCTGACATGGACATAYAGCATTGAAATGTTAAATCATGGGCATGTCTTAATGGTCTTTTTCAGAGAGCTGTACTGTTCCTGCCTTGCTCCAAGTTGTCTAGAGGGAAGTCAAAGCTGATCAGAAAGCCACCAGGCTTTGTTMATGGAGTGTCAGGCTTGAGCTGATGCTGTAAATCTTGCAGAGGGCAACGCACTGTTTTGCTGATGCTGCTGAGGTTTTGAATGAGTCAGCTGCTGTCCATCTGGATTGGTTTCCTTGTGGAGTGAGTGTACTTTAGAACCGAGTTCATCTGGGAACAGCAAAAAACCCTCTTTGACCCACACAAGCAATAAGGCAGCTTGTCAAGAGTTCTTCAGAGATGCAAGTAATGACAGCATCTTCTGTTTGGAGGGAGAAATCTGTAGTGCCTATTCAGGCAAATGCAATGTGTTTCCTCTAGGTATGCAAAAATAGATATTAGCCCTTAATGGAAAGGGTTCAGCATTGGTACTTTCAGTGGCTCAAGTCATGAACTTCTATACCCATCACAGAAACAATCATCTTGGTTGTCATTAACTGTTAAATATGTCTCTAATTCCTCAACCCTGGAATTTTTTGTTGTTAGAATTTTCTCTAGAAGAATGCGCAAACATATTTGACAGAACAAGCATGTATCCATTCAGATGCATATAATATTTTGTCCAAAGAGTTTTAAAAAAACATTTTAGTATCATGTGCTACTGTGCCTCCTCAAAACTCTTTGGGGAGATGAATTAGAAGTGCCTCCATCTGTTTACCTGACATCTAATGCAGAGGGGGAAAAAAGAGAATTCCAGCAACACTGCAGTAACATTACGTAATTTTGTTTTTAAAACTACATGCTAAGCTTATAATGCATACTGGTATGTTTTCTCCTCCTTTGTGATTTGTTGAAATACTTCTTCAAGAATATATAGTTTTTTTTATCATGTCACCAGTTAGTCTGGATTTGTCACAATGTGAATTGATAGTAGAATTGATTCTTGCTTCCATAGTGTGAAATTAGTGCAATTAAGAAGGTTTTGCTTTCTGTGCTGTATTGTTTACTGTATTTCACAGGGATTAACAGAGGAGACAGTGATCTGAGCCCTCAGGTGATGTTTTGTTGTTCTTGTAATATATGGCAGATACTGAATATTGAGGAGGTGAAAGCTGTAAAAGGGAGAATTGGCTATTAGAGAAGATAAATAAGAGGTAAGAGTCAGGGAGGGGAATGAAGAGGAAAGACAGTATTTGCAAAGACCTCAGGGTAAGCAGCTTAAAATGTACTGTTTAAGCTTTAATGACCCATATACAGATTTTAGCAACAAAGTAATGGGCAACTAGAAGAATAAAAGGCCTGAGGTAATCATCTGAACAGCGAAGGCTGATGCAGGTCATAAATATTACAATTCTATAAGGACTCTACTAGGACATGGATTTTTATATTTCCAGTCTCTCTGCATGTATAGTCTTTGGAAAGATTTGAGGAGAGAATTGTTAAAAGTTCATTTACTGTATGTGGACTGTTCTCAGTGTTTCCCCAGATTAAAAGATCTTGTTTCTAGTAGATGGCATCTTTTGGAATAGTTGTTATCTGTCATTTGTATCCATAACTCTCTTAGTAGCATTTTTTTTTTTTTTACTATTGTCCATTTAAAAGAAACGTCCAAATCTCTCTGGATTTTTTTCTCCTAGAAAATCTTAATATTCTAGGATGAGGATACTATGACAGTTGTGCATCATTCTTCCTTTCAGAAAACAACTTCTATTTTATTTGTAGAATATTAAAAAATACTAGAGATGCACTGAGCAAATGTTTACAGAGCATATTAAAATCTGCAGTAGTTTCTTTAGGACGCAGTGGCAACATACTCAGAGCATAGAAGGCACTCCTCTATGCTAACTCTCCGAATAGCATGACTTGTGGAGTGGGGGCCAAAACAGGATCAACCAGCTTGAAGCATTGTCTCATTCCTGGTCATGGAGCTTGCTCTCAAGTTCGGAGTCCTGTCATAAGGATATATTTGCATTGAAGCCATTGTACATTTTTTCCCCTTTGCTTACTACCTTCGGCCTAGTGTAAACTCCAAAGGAGTTAGGCTGCTGTGGTTGCTTTTAGAGAAGTGCTGATTTAGCCAGATTCCATGTTGCCGTTATGTTGCTTTCCAGAGTGATATTACCTTGTCAGATTAATCTTTCAAGGATCAATATGAGAGGATATTGTGTAGTTACCCTAGTTCAAAGCCAGATGCTGTAGTCCTGGTCTCTGGAGCTACATGAGTCTGGAGCACCTTCGACAGGACTGCAGAGGATAATTGTATCCAGGAGGTTCCTTAACTTCTCTTTTGCACAACAGTRGAGAGACACTCGTGTTCTGTCTTAAGAGGTTGGAGGTGCAATTTAGTGTTTTATTATTTTCTTAGACAAAAGGAGGGCAACAGAAATATGTTCCACATTATTCACTATGCCACTTATTTGCATGTCTTTTTATCTATTATTTGCTTCACTGTGGTGACTGATAGTCCTGCTTGGATATATGCATGAGATGACAAGGCACCAATAGGAGAATGACATTGGTAACAACACGTGGCTTGTCAGCATATATTGCTAAAATATGCTGTATCTTGTGAAACATTAAATATGTATTATGGTGTGAACATTGAATATGCATTATGGTGCAAAAGAAATTTAGTGAAGGAAATCACCTAGAAGTTCACAAAGTAAATCTTTATTTGTCAGTAGTCTGAAAACATGAGCTGATGCCATTTAAAAAAAATACAGTGAGAAAGCAGAGTTCATTTATTCTCGCTGAATACAAATGATTCCATCAAACCTGTGTGAGCCTTTAGGTTTATGAGAAAGGGGAATTATTACTTACAGTGATATTCATAGGGCAGATATTACACTTTGGTTAGAAAGCTACTCTATTGTGTTGGATAGGAAAAGGTGATGTGTTGAAAAAGACTGACTTTTATCTGAGGCAAAAATGACCTTTGTGTGTAAAAGAAGAACCTGATGTTTGGTTGGTCAGAAGTTAATGATTGATTMATTTAGCAGAGGGATGCTTCGCTTAAGGGAAGCATCTCTAGCCATAGCTGATTTTGGCCTTGAACTGAGGTTGAATTTGACCAACAAGTTTGAGAAAATAGCACTGAATAGGAAGGCATGATTTTCAAAGTGTAGAGATTTATGGACATGGAAGGTGCTTAAGTACAACTATTGCTGGTCAGGTTATGAATTTCAGATCTCTAATAATCCTCCAAGTCACTGAAAAATACGTGCCAATTATTTTGATCTTATTTTAAGACAACATATACGTTTTGCTTTTCAGCTTCTCTTTTGAAAGGATTGAAACATGCTAACATTGTGCTGCTTCATGACATCATTCACACCAAGGAGACCCTGACACTTGTATTTGAATATGTGGTGAGTAAAGTAATCAGTGTTCTGGATAAGGTCCAGAATGTATTGCCGTTGATGGAAAAGCTCTCTTTACCTTCAGTGATCTATGAATCAGGTCAAAATAACCATTTCGTTTCTCCAGGAGAGTGGAGACTGCAAGAGRTGATGCTTTATGTGTGCTTAAAAGTGGAAGGCTGGCTAGACTACGCCAGAAGCAGAGGTGGAGAAGTGGCTGTTAGAGCTCTCTAAGATCCTTGTGTTGTTCAGCTGACATTTCAATCTGGGTCATTACTCTGCTTCTTGATTATATTTTGTTTTTTAGAACATTTTCTTTACTGATGTGGTAGGTAATAGTTTTAAAATAGATGAGGAGAATGTAGATAAGAAGAAATAGGATAAAATGTTTGCATCAAAAGAATTTGTCAAGTTAAAATATTGCAACTGGCTTGTGCATAGTGTCTGAAAGAAGCCTTTTTGTAAGCAATGTCAGTAAGAAATGTCTGATGCATGCAATTTATACTTCATTGGTTGTTACTGGCTTTTTTTCCCACCCTGACCACTGTTTTAGGTGCTAATTAAAACTTCAATTTGCTTAGTACATAGTGTAATGATCTAACTGTGTTCAGAATATTACTTTCCAAAGTCTTGGGCTTAAACTCCTCATTAATCTTTTTTCATTTTCCTAAGACAAACATATGGTATTTATGTAGAACTACTTCAGCATTTAGCTGTGGAATTATGCAATGTACTATCATAATTAATCTCCCTGTTTTCACAGATGGGCCCAAGAACATGTAGTTTAAGAGAAACAAATGAGTTTAAAACTTGTTAGATTTTCAGTATAATATCTGCTATATTTGTGTTATAGTCAATAAGACTGAGTACAGTGATTATTGGCATGGTTTTTAAAATGAGAAATATTTTGACTAATTTTTACTGTTAAGTATGTCCTTACTTGGATACGTGTGTGCGCGTGTGTTTGTGTGTGTGCATGCGTGCATGTTTCTTGCATGTTCTAATTTTTACAAGATAGTGCATACAACTTCCTTTTGGAGAAACCATTCACCTTTTCTATTTACATAGAAATGATACATTTTAATAATGTGGATATTCAGCCACAGGAGCCTGCAGAGCAGTTGCAYGTATTACATATTTTCTACCTCAGGTGCAAGAACATTAATGCAAATCTAATTCCTTTTCTTTAAATCAGTGATTTTTCTGTCCCTAACTTACAAACTGAATTAGCATAGGAAAAGTTTTGACATTTAATTTTATGTAACAGTCAGTTGTAGACTTATTTGCATAACTTTACATGAACACGATTTGCAGTCCTTTTATCAGTGACTATATTTAGCTATATTCATCTGAGCTGGTTGAGAAATGATATATAAAATATATTTCTGCCTAAAACAGATTTTTTACCTATTGTATTAATGTCAAATTTCTGGATTTTACATTCAGTGGTAGTATTTATAAACTATGTTTGTAAATACACTCTTATTTTGCCATCCTTCATAAATACAGACACAGACTAAACTTCATGCACTTGAATTCACTTAGCTATTTGTTTCTAAATGAGGTGCTTCTGTGATCATCCCTGTTGATGTTACCTGTTTTTATTACTATTATATTTGGTAGATATTGAAAGTATTTCAGAATCTTGGAGTGCTGAGACTGTTTATCACTTACTGAGAAACAATATGAAGAAATATGTTCAGCAAAAGTTTCTAGCATGTGGTTCAAGCAGCATTTTAGTATTTTGGTTGATGGACAGTCCCCCAAACTGGTGTTCCGAAAGAAGGGAAGGGTTATTTAGCTCTCTGTAACAACCCTATAGAATATGTCTTAATGGCACTGTAGCTCATACCTATTCTTTGAGATGACAGAATTGCTCACAAAAATTAGTTTTCATTGTTACATAATAGCAAAGTTTTGGGTTGGTCAGATAGATAATCCTGCCTGATGATGCTTAATACTCAAGACTGTCCATATAATCCAAACTGAATTCTTGTGCATTTGTATGATGCTACAGTTCTTAACTGAGTGTTCACAGTGACCTTTTTTGTTCTCTTTGTTGAAGAACTGTATCATTTATTACAGAGCATGAATGTTTAGAAGCAAAAATGAAAGTTGCCCATTTAAATCTACAAATCTGGCTGATTGACTATGCAGTCTAGCTAAATGATTGATGTTACAGAACTGGTTATCTTTAATATCTGSCTTAATTTTTCAAATATCTGTGCATGGTTTAATTCAACAACATGAGTGATGCAGCTGAAATTGGTAGAAATGTTCATGCAAATAAACTTGTACACTAGCACACATTTTTGAAGGACTGAGGCATAACAAACTTGAAGGGAGTTGAACATCTGTTTAGTAAAAGTGACATTGTAGAACTGATACAGTCATGAATCACTCTTGGCCATTTCAAACATAATAAGAAACTTGAGTAAGATGTCATAATTAGATTAGGGGTAAACAGTTAGTAATCCAAGAGTTCTCAGAAAATGGAAACTTCAGGTTGCTAGGTTGGTGCTGATTCCATTGGGAAATGAATACTGATGAAGTATCGTAGCTTCTCAGAAATGTTCAATTTCAGCATTGACCCTGAAAGGGTAAAATGAAATTTAATTTCATGTGGCACTTTTCATTGCAAAATGTAATGCAAAATGCATTACAGTAATAAGTTAAAGCTGAAAGCAGAGTATCTCTGAAAGGAAACATGTCAATGATTACATTTCCTGGGTTTCTTAGATTACAAATTGTTTTATATGGAAGCCTGTAATATAAATATATATATATATGAAGTTTTTCATCTATGAATGGTAAAGAAAACAGTTTCTGTAATTGTACCTGAAGTATGCTATACCAGACCAGACTTGGCACCTGAGACTGCCAAGACTTCAAAATGAAAAAAGTCTGTCCAGCTTTACAGTTTAATGGAGGACTATGACTAGTCGCTTAAGGTCTGTTCCCCTCCTCTCCCAGCTTTGTTTAGGTGTTAGCTTGTGTGACCTTCTGTATATGCCAGCTGTAGAAAACTTCAATGTCGCTAATATAACCAGCTTTGCCTTAGGAAATGATGATTTCACAGGTGAGAGCTGAGGCATATTGACAGAGATTTTCTGAAGATGGCTTCACGTCTGTTCTTTGTAAAAATTACCATTAGTTGCTATCATTAGTTTCTTCACTTGTATATTTAAAAGAAAGACAATTGTATTTAGAAGCAATCACTTAAAGACAATCCTCAACAGTATGTATTGCTACAGGCTTGGCAGAATGGTAATGAGGTTTTTATTATTGTGTATAATTATGTAAGTATATTATTACCAATAAATGAACCAGCAACCAGTCCTACGCTTGGCATATAAAAGTGAGCTTGTGTAGCAATACTGTACATTATACTTTCCATATTTATGAACAAGATTTGAAACAAGAACAGATACATTTATAATTGCAAGTATGAGTAATGAGCAATATTATTTCTGTCTCAGCAATAAAAAAGCTCCAGACTAATCTAACAGTGTAATTTAAATCCAAGCATTTTCAATTACCTTTCCTATTTTAATCTTTGTGTATGTTTTTCCTTCTTAAACATTACTTTCCATTAAAGAAGAAAGCTTAATTCTTGTTGCTTGATTAYGATAGCTAAAACAGCTTGTTAAACAATGAGATGGCTTAATAAAGTACATTCATTACACTTTCCTTCTATTTCAAGTAGGAGAAAAATAGGTGAAAGTTTCTTGGTTTGATGCTGATTAGTATATTGAGGTATATACTATTCATTGGAATTAAGAGTGACAAAGCTGAAGTTTCAAAACTGTAGATTTTGAGTTTATCATTGGCCAAAAGCCTTATGCAATAAAGTGATTAACTTTACTTAAGAGGATCAAAATTTTCACATTAGAAATTTTAAATTTCTTACTGGTTTTGATAACTTGGATCAAAAAGTATTATAAGTCTTGTGTTTATTTTTAGGAACATATTGAAACTGAAAGTAGTAGGACACCATTGCTGATTGAGCCAGCAATGTGCCCTTGTGGCCAGGAAGGCCTGTGGTATCCTGGGGTGCATTAGGAAGAGTGCTGCCAGCAGGTCGAGGGAGGTGACCCTGCCCCTCTACTCAGCCCTGGGGAGGCCTCATCTCGAGGACTGTGTCCAGTTCTGGGCTCCCCAGTACAAGAGAGACATGGAGCTACTGGAGAGAGTCCAGCTTAGGGCTACAAAGATGATCAGAGGGCTGGAGCACCTGCCCTAGGAGGAACGGCTATGAGAGCTGGGCCTCATCAGCCTGGGGAAGAGAAGACTGAGGGGGGATCTTATCAATGTGTACAAGTACCTGAAGGGAGGGTGTCAAGGGGACGGGGACAAACTGTTTTCAGTTGTCCCATGTGACAGGACAAGAGGCAATGGGCAGAAATTGAAGCACAGGAAGTTCCGCCTGAGCGTGAGGGGGAATTTCTTCCCTGTGAGAGTGACGGAGCCCTGGTACAGGTTGCCCAGAGATGTTGTGGAGTCTCCTTCTCTGGAGATCTTCAAGGCCCGCCTGGATGCAACCCTGTCTAGCATGCTCTAGGTGACCCTGCTGAGCAGGGAGGTTGGACTAGATGATCTCCAGAGGTCCCTTCTAACCTTACCGATTCTGTGATTCTATGATTTGTTTTAAAACCAACCAAACCCAGAAAACTCCCAATATACTTTAGTGGATGAGAGAGCACAGAAAATGAGTCCCAGAGCTGCTGTTGAGCTGTGATCACTAGGATCGTTCAGTCATGCTTGATATGTAGAGAAAATTAGTGGAGCTGAGCTAATAGCATGCATGGGAAGGAAGGATGGGCCTCTTAATCTTTGAGAGAGAGTGGAAGTTAGGGGGAAGCTGAGCCCTTATTTTATTGTGAGAATGAAATGATGGGCCATTTTGTTCACCCTTTGGAGGTTCAGGTGCTTGTCCAACTACAGTAAGCAGAGAGTGAGACCTTGTGAAACTCGGAAGCRAACCCAGATGTTCCTGCTACCCTCTTGGCAGCCTCCTCTGCTTGGGTGACTTGCTTTGAGTGCCCTCAGGAAAGAGCAGAGTCTTTGAGGGCACCAGCTCCCAGCCAGAGGATCAGTGGCCTTGGTAGTTTCCATTTGCCTTTGCCAGAGGAGGAGTCACACTCTGGTTAATTAAGCCCCTGCCTCATGACCAAGGTTTACCCCAAGTCACACTACTTAAATTGCAGTTAAAAGGACATCAGAATAAGGCTGAGAGGAAGCAGAGGGAAAGGAAATCCTATGTTATTTAGAAAAGGCAGTAAGGGGATACTGCTCCTGGGAGGCTCTTGTTTTTCAAGTTTTAATGAGTAGATCTGAGACAGAAGCTGCTGATGTCCAAACATAGGTGGGAAATTGAAAGAAAAGACGGCTTGAGGAAGTGGGGTTTCAGAGAGGTTTTCAGAAGGGAATTGCTTGGTGCTTTGGTAAGATGAAAAGACTATGCCTGACATTGGATTCAGCAGAAAAGAAGGATCAAAGAAATGTATTTAGAAGCTCAGCCACTGCTCCTAGGCTAACAAAGTTTTACATAGGACTAGTCGGAGGAGGAAAGAKGTTACTCAGCTTACCCCATCGCTTTATAAGATATCAGAGATTTTTGTTCTTTCTGTGCTCATTCTTCTCTCTCCCTCCTTTATGTAAAATTGGGAAGCTCTATCAAAGCTTTGGGAAGTTTCACAATGACTTCTGTTCTGAAGGGTTGATTTTGGTAAAGAGAAGAAAAATGATCTTTAATTGCAGCAAGGAAAAGTGAGATTAGATTATAGGAAAACTTTTGTTAGTGGTAAGGATGATAAAACACTGAAGAAGTGACTATGGGGTCATGGTTTCTCTGTTACTGGCAATCGTTAAGAGTAGCTTAGGCAAATAACCATCAGAATGATGTGTCATTAATAGCGGATAGAGTCAAGCTGATTTTTTTTGAGATCCTTTCTATCTTTGTTTTCAACACCTAAATAGGACTACTTGTAGACTTTCAGAGGAATAAATACGTACAGTGGCTTTCCTGTACCAGGAACTGAAGGAAAAAATTTATGAAAATAATTTTTTTTTGCTAGTTTAAATAGAATTAAAAATAATACCCTGCTAGTTTTAATATTTTCATTCTTTAGTAGTTTATTGTATCTATGTTGCAGGTCCTGGGCAGCTGTATCTTGAGTAATATTCTGGCTGCATCCCACACAATCCTTATCTTTATTTTCAGTAGTAAACTAGCATTGTACAACTTGGTCTGAAGTAAAAAAACTGGCAGTATTTCAGCTCGTACTATAGATTGCCCGCTCTAATTAAACTTTTTTCTCAGGCTTTTTAATAATAGGGGTTGTAACTGCTGTTTAGTTCTGTTTAGAATGAGAAGCTCTGACTTCTCATTCTCTTTAAAAAATCTTCAGTATGGACTTAAAAACTGGCTGTTTGGAGAGAGAAACATTTTTAACTACAATTATAAATCTTAAAAATCTCTTTTGCTTGCTGAACTATCAGTAAATAGCATCATACTAATTGAATCATAGAAAATACACCTAAGAAATCTTCAAAMCCAGAAAGTTAGGGGGAGCAATTCTGGCAAAATAATAATTAAAAAAAATCCCTGAAGTCTGGATGAATGACTTCAGGGAGTAAACGAAAGAATCAAGTTTCAGTGGAATCAACACTGAGAAGGAAAAAAGGCCTACTCATTTTTTCTTGTTTTACTACTCTGATTAAAGAGGATATAATCCAAAGAAGCATCATTTTCCTTTTTTTTTTTGCCTTGCAGTCTTACCTGCAGTTTTTCCCTATCAAATTTTTATTAATCCTGTGGACATTTGGGATACGGAGGCATGACAGAAAATAATCGCTCAGCCGCAGTGGAGAGACGCCTACGATAAGATGCAGAAGCCTTTTAGAGGAAGCACTTGCACTGCTTTTTTTTTCCTGCCCTGAAGATGAGATTGYCTTTACAGCACAGCACACCACCACAGTAAAGATTCCTGTGCTATTTCAGCTTGTGTTAGTATATCTGCATTGTCAAAGGGCTGCCCTGTGCAGCGTTAGCATGGATACTTGCTGCACGTGGCTTGCCTGCCTCTCCTGCTGTGGGTATTCTGCTTACGTGCCTCTGCAGTGAGTTCAGTCACAAGCAGCTTAGGGGCATCTGCCATGCTATGAAGGAGATTTTTGTATCGTAGAAATATTAGACTCTTTTTTTTTTTAATATATGGAGAGATACTCAGTGCTATGGAAACCTTATGATTTTGCACATTAAAGTTCATGTGCACATATGTGTGTGCATGTGAATTACAAGTGTCTCAGCTTGTAAAAATTGTCATAACCCTTTTGACTTTAGGAAATACAGGAATACATTACGGCTTACACAGGTGGATGATCCGCTGCTAGGTTTTAAATGTGCCATACAGAAATTCTTACTGATCTATGAGGTGCAATTCTTTTATTAAAATAGTCTTACCAAATTAATTGTTTACTGTCTCTTTAATCTGATTTACTAAGAAAAGAAGGCTGATACAGTTATTAAGGTGGCCAGGGAATAAAGAAGAGTGTAAAGTGACAACTGAACCCTTCAGAAAACAATAATTCTTTCCATAGTGATGGGTTTTATCTGTCTAGGTTACAGAACAGATTGTTCTCTTTGCAATTAAAGGAGACTGTGTCAATATCTGAACATATATTGTGCAAGACAAGCCAAAATTCAGACAACTGTGCATTCTGTTTTCTCTCTGGGGTTTCCAGGTAGGTTTTTGTATATATATATATGTTGTATATACTTCTCCCCTGCCCCTCAGCTCCTTTCYTACACAGTATTGTTCATGTGTTTTGAAGTAAATTTGTCTTTGTTGACAGCGTGTGAGAATGTCAAGTCCCTAGAATCCTGTTAGCAGGATTGTTTTCATTAAAGGTGTGTTATGTGTTTTTTTCCTTTTTTTTTTTTTTTTTTNTGAATCCCTAATATATATCTTTCCTCTGCTGCTCAGCCCAGCTGCTGCTGTTGCCTTCTGCACTTCTTCTGGAAGTTGCTTAGGTATTACTCAGAAATTGCTTGTAGACTGTTTTTTTCTTAGCATGGTTAACACCTTCCTTTTGCATAAAGAGAACTAACTTGAATTATAGAAATCCATAGAAATGCTAAAAAAATAAAGTATGACACTTCTGAAAGCACCAAACCCATCAAATGTTGTTTAAACTGTTTTGCAGAAATCTGCACATCACCTACGTTAAAGGCTAGATTCCATTTAAATAAAAATAACTTTTCTTTGTTCTCCTGTTGCTTCAAATGTTACTACTGCTTGTACTTTTATTGGTAAACTGTATTATCTGTTTGAGAATTTGTTAGTGACAAAAGGGAAAGTATTTTAGTCTGTAGAGCTGCTAGGGCATAAGTAATGCGTGCTCTCTTTTTAACGGGAGAGACTGGCTTGCAACAGTCTTGTTGCCTCAGTGAAACAATACAATCTGTCTGCTGCATGATGTCATTGCCAGAAGCCAAATAGTACAGTTTTTGTTTTAATGGAAGGGTTCTTTCACATTGCTGGTTTTACATGATGGGAATGTGGTTGGAAGTGCTTCCTGTTCCATTCACAAGCCCCAGGCTCTCCATACATTTCAGCTTCAAAAATGACAGCTGAAACCAATTAGGCAGAATTATGGGACAGCTAAGTCACGYGTAGATTTATCATGACTGAGGAAGAGGAGGGAGAGAGACTCTATTGCTTGGGAAGTAGAAATAACTAATTTAATTAGAGGAGAATGACAGTCACATAATTATTATGGAAAGGGACTGGGGAGGGAGAGCTCCTTTCATGTCCATGGCCGTGCCTTTAAAATGAGACTTCTTGCCCTTTGTCTGAACGTGTTCATGTTTGGTAGRAGAGTCTCCGATTTCTGCACAGGATAGTGGAGGAAAAATATTTGAATTTAAAGTGAAACACAAAGCGTATCTGAGGAGATATGTAGCTTATGGTTTACTCATCTAATCATAATTAGAATTCTTTCTTCAAGGGGAGAAGGGAGGAGTCTGAATCTTCAGCATCTGTCTGACTTTTTTTCCTTTTCATTTACATTCTCTCTCTCTGTCTCTCTCTGTTTCTTATAGAATGCAGTTTATATAAACTTTGTTCAGCTGGATAAATATCAGCCTTGTTTCTTTTCCCTTCAGCAGATGCTTATGCACAGTATGCTCACAAATATATACATGCATGTGTCTACAAACATGAGCCAGAATGAATAGAATTTTCCTTGGTACACTTCTACTCTGCCACACATTGTAAGCCAAACCCCATTTCTTCCCTTTATGAAATGCTGTCTTCAGGCTGTTCACGTGAAGTAACTGAAACTTTCTGTGATATTGTCATGGTGGATGATGTGGGGAGGAGTGACCAAGTGACAAGCATAACAGAGAGAGTCTACAAAAGTGTGGGTTTTCTGTTTGATTTTTAGCACTGTGTTCTTTTCCTGTTCCCTGAGCAAAGCTTGCTTTTTGCTCAGTCCTATAATTTTGTTATTTTTTTATTTAGATTCTGATCTCATGATTAGAGATACTTACCTCCATCACAGGGAGAAAACTGCTTGAAAATTATTGAAGTTTGAGTTTGCTGAGGATCGAATGGGCATTGCCTGACGTGCTTCTGCATATAGTTTGGAAATAAGAGAAGGATGGAACTTGCATATCTGAGCATGAGTTTTCCCTTCCCTATCCCAGGAGATAGTCAGGTTGGAATCAGTGAGGTTGGAAGGGACCTCTGGAGGTCATCTAGCCCAACCTGCCAAAGATTTCCTGGTGCTGGTTCCACTGGGGCTTGAACCCAGGACCTTCAGCATGTAAAGCAGATGTGATAACCACTACACTATACTCTACAGTGTCTGTTTTAGTGAAGATTTCTGCCATCCATCACAAGAAGGGTCAAGACACTTGCAGGCATTTCCTAATGGAGGTCTGCTTACTTGGGATGTGCACTGAAGAAAGGTTTTGTGTTTTAAGTTACTTAGAGGAGGTAGCACAAAGGCATGACAGAGCCTTCTCAAGGATGTGTAGCTATGTACCAGAACCTTGAATTCACATCACAGCCCTGGAGCAATGATCTTTTGGCATGATTTAGTAAAATACAAGTATTCGAAGAAATAAGGTACCAATGTCTGCTTCAGGTTGCCTTTTAATTTCAGGCAAAATTGCCAAGATATTTTTAAATCTGTAGCTAGAGGACCCTTATTGCAAATATTTGTGATACACAGGGTGCATTTTTTTTCTTCTGTTAATAAATTCATTGTTTGTACTTAAGATCTGTGTCTTCGAAGATTGCAGTCAAGTAAAAGGAGAGATGAAGTCTTTCACAGCTTCTAATGCATCCACTAAGCAACTGACCTTACTTCTGGTGAAGGAGGTAGTGGGAGAAGAGATCAAGTTCTTACAAAARTGTAATAGATTTTGCCCAAAATGTTGTATTAGTGAGGCAGTAAAGTCAAGTTTTTTAAATTAAGAGATGCTGCAATTAAGATTGTTTAGGCAATCTTAATTTGCCATTCTTGTGGAAGAGCCTCCTGTGCAAATCTGCAGATGACTGTGTAGTGATGGCATGTGGCGTTTGCTGAACTTTTCTTATTTGTTGTGGATGTAGAAACTAGGGTGCCTTTCTTTGGATTCAAAGTATGGTTTCACAATAAGGCAGGTAATATGTAGAGAAGTAGATTCTATCCCTGCCACAGAGCTTGTGTAATGTTTTGGTAACCATCATCATTAGCACAATTTTGTGATGCCATCAGAAATCACCGGCGTCACGGTTGAAGTGTTACTGTTCGTTCCTTACTTTTGCATGAGTTTATCAGCCTCCCTTGTGAAAGTGTTAAATGCTCACAGGTGTAACCAAAGTCAGTGAAAACACACAGAAGGCAGAAAAATGCCAAATACTCTGAAAAGTCAAAAACAAAGTTCTAAATTGAGATCTTGAAGTCAGTGATACTTAGAATTTTTTCTCTTTGCTTCTCTTCCCTATCTGATACAGGGGGGTGTTGACACATTTCCTCTGAATTGGTATGAAATCTATTTCTGTTTATGAAACCTGTCAATACTGTACAGCACAGGAGAGCCAGTGAGATTAATAATTTCACCTTCAAAGTAGTAAATAAGATGGAGACTGTAAGCTGTGTGAGAAAGGGTAGGGGGGAAAGAAATAGCACAACTGTTCTATAATCAAGTACTTCCTATTCTGTTCAGTGTGTGTGTTTCATCATGTGAGGGGRAAAAAAGTATAGGATTACTGTACACATTAAAATGTTATCATAGTGCTCATTTTGGGGTGAACAAGTTAAAGGTTATGTGAGCAACCTTAATTCTGTAGTTCCCTTACTTCGGAGTTCTTCTCAGTGAAAACTTAACAGTGTAGCTATACCATGGGTAAACTGATGGGGTTTTCAAAGCAGGAATAAATGTGATTTTGAACGTATGCTGAAATACAATATTCAGTCAATACTGAATTATTTGTGGTGATTTATCTGGGTTGGGGATTAACAGTGTGTTACATAGTTGTTACAAAGCTAGATCTAAGCAGAATCAGTCTAGCCAGATCCACCTGGGATCAGCATGTGTGTGACAGAGCYCTGCAATTACTTGGGGGTCTCTGCACTGCATTTCCAGGGCATCCAGTTTCCCTGGGAGGTCACTCTGACCTGCTGGTGAGTTGATGATAAGAGGTCTGTTGGTTGGCTTGTTTCTTGTCTCTTACTACCTTGCTTCAGCATAGTTTTATGTTATTACCAATACATAATTGTATCTTGAGTTTTCTCTATGCGATACATTTCATTAGTTCTAAGGTGCTAATTACAGCGAAGAGCCTGGTGTCAGAGTATGCAATGCTGTGTCTGGAGCCACTGTTCCACCTGGGAAAGCACATTGCCTTCTCATAGAAATAGCTCTTTCTGCAGTGCTRTCAGCTTTCCTGGCTATACTTGTATTTAATTCAATGTGCTTTGTGCCCCTACCCTGGGAACAGAGCAGCAGCTGACTATGCCTTCGCTTTCGCTCCACCTCCTTTTTTTAAGTGAGGAACAATATGCTACTATAATTTTCTAAGTTGCTTTTCCAGTTGATACCATAGTGATTAGCTGCTTTTATAAGAAGGACTCTTAAGAGTTTTATGATGGAAAGTTCTTGAAAGATTTGAGCAGAAAAGATGTTACGTTTCTGTTTCCTATCTGAATGAAGAGTTAGTAGCGATTTGATGTGTGTGTGTGAGGGAAAAGGGAAATGTAAAAAGACAGCTGCACTATTAACTTTGCTAGATTTCCAGGATTCCTTATGATAGTAGAAACTGCTACTCACAGGAAATTTTATGTAGGTACAACCGATCAATTTTTGAATCAGTTTTTGCCCTCAAGAATCCCAGACCCTGGAGACAAGAGATAAACTCTGGAGAAAGGAAGACTTTCCCTTGGTCAAGGAGGATTGGATTAGAGATCATTTAAGCAAACTCGACATTCACAATACATGGGCCCTGATGGGATGCAGCCACGACTGCTGAGGGAGCCGGCGAATGTTATTGCTAGGCTGTTCTCCATCACATTTGGAAGGTCATGGAGAACAGGAGAGATATCTGAGGACTGGAAGAAAGCCAATGTCATGCCAGCCTTCAAAAAGGKCAAGAAGGAGGATGCAGGAAATTACAAGTCAATCAGCGTCACCTCCRTCCCTGGAAAGGTGATGGAACAGCTCATCCTGGATGTCGTCTCTCAGCATGTGGAGGACAAGAAGGTGATCAGGAGTAGCCAGCATGGATTCACCAAGGGGAAATCCTGCTTAACCAATCTGATAGCCTTCTGTGATGGAATGACTGTCTGGGTAGATGAGGGGAGAGCAATGGACGTTGTGTACCTTGACTACAGCAAGGCTTTTGACACTGTCTCCCGTAACATCCTCCTACATAAGCTCAGGAAGTGTGGGTTAGATGAGTGGACAGTGAGGTGGATTGAGAACTGGCTGAAAGGCAGAGYTCAGAGGGTCATCATCAGTGGTGTGGAGTCTAGTTGGAGGCCTGTGGCTAGTAGCATCCCCCAGCGCGTAGTACTGGGTCCCATCCTGTTCAACTTTTTCATCAATGACCTGGATGAGGGGACAGAGTRCCTCCTCAGCAAGTTTGCTGATGATACCAAGCTGGGAGGAGTGGCTGATACAGCTGAGGGCTGTGCTGCCATTCAGAGAGACCTGGACAGGCTGGAGAGCTGGGCAGAGAGGAATCTCATGAAGTTCAGCAAGGGCAAGTGCAGAGTTCTGCACTTAGGGAGGAATAACGCTGTGCACCAGTACAGGTTAGGGGTTGGCCTACTGGAAAGCATCACTGCAGAGAAGGACCTGAGAGTCCTGGTGGACAGGAAGTTGACCATGAGCCAGCAATGTGTCCCTGTGGCCAAGAAGGCCAATAGGAATGCATCCTTGGGTGCATTAGGAAGAGTGTTGCCAGCAGGTCGAGGGAGGTGATCYTGCCYCTCWACTCAGCCCTGGTGAGGCCTCATCTGGAGTACTGCATCCAGTTCTGGGCTTCCTGGTATAAGAGTGACATGGCGCTACTGGACAGAGTCCAACGTAAGGCTATGAAGTTTATGAGGGGACTGGAGCATCTCCCTTTGAGGAAAGGTTGTGAGAGCAGGGCCTGTTTAGCCTGGATAAGAGAAGACTGAGAGGGGATCTTACCAATGTCTACAAATACCTTAAGGGAGGATGTCGAGAGGATGGGGGCAGACTCTTTTCAGTGGTGCCATGCAACAGGACAAGAGGCAACGGGCACAAACTGAAACACAGGAAGTTATGTCGGAATATGAGAAAGAACTTCTTCCCTGTGAGAGTGACGGAGCMCTGGACCAGGTTGCCTGGAGAGGTTGTGGAGTCTCCTTCTCTGGAGATGCTCAAAATGTGCCTGGATACGATCCTGTGCAGTGTGTTGTAGGTGACCCTGCTTGATCAGTGGGGTTGGACTAGATGATCTCCAGAGGTCTCTTCCAACCTCAACCATTCTGTGATTCTGTGGTGAAGAGAAGTACTGACACAGAGGTTTATACTTGGCTACCAGCTCTCCTGGGCCTTGCGTTAGGAAGTAGTAGTTGAAGTAATGAATGACACGTGTTAAAATTATCATAGTTGATATTCATGCACAAAGAAGATACAGCCAAATAAAAACTGAGACAATAGGAGACAAAGAGGTGGTCCTCACACTTGGCTACAAATGGAAGTAGACTAGTGATGTGACTCTGAAGAGGATGCTCTTAGAAAGCTTTTGGTGACTAACACTGTGTGACTGGGGAGCATCTGGGGTCCTAGGAGGTCACAGTCATTGGACCTTTCAGAGTCATACTGAGTTTGTCTTCTTCTAGCCTGTTTTCTACTGCCTATTTGCAAATTTTAGAAATCAGTAGAAATTGAAGGAGACCGTAAGTTCGCACCTACCAGCATATTTGTTACCTGCAAAGACTGAACTGCAGGGAAATTGTAATATATAATATAATAATGTATAATCCTCCTTCTTCAGCCAGCCCACATAAGTGAGTGTTTTCGGCAATGTGGGTGGATGTGGCAGGCATCTCTGTGTCTGTGAGATATGAATGATACGGAGCTGCCCTTTTCACCCTGCCTGTGTTTCCAAAGCAGTAGCTCATGCTTTTTTAAACTTCTCCCAAACACTGCAGATGCTACCACTATTTAAAAATTCATATTGAAGTTAAAGAAGAGAACATGTTATTCCTCCAGGCTGTCATTTTTCTGCAATAAGAGAGAACGTACTGAAACAGGTGGAAGCTACCCAAATTCCTTATTTGAGGCCAGCTATGAAGACAGGCATCACCTGYAGTAATGATGTTTCAGGTGATATTCTGCCAGAGGCATTAGACTTTTGTACTTGGGTTAGTACTCAAGAGCTGTTAGTTTTTCAAAACAAATTACAGGGTTAACAGATGACTGTGATTGATAATGTTTCCTTGGTGTTGATGCAGTAAAATGGAAACAGAGTTGGGTAATGTGTGATGAATACTGAAGAATACCTGGCCTGTTCTTGGCATGGCTTGCTGATATAGTCCCAAACAACTGACTAAGAGAATAGAAAAGAAATAATACCTGAAACTAATAGACTTTATAAAACTGAAAACAAGCCTTTAATCTAAATATGGATTTATGCAAAATGCACTTAAAATAATTCAGTGACATAAATATTCACTGTAAATATTCACTGATAGATGAGGGGTTTTTTTTCCATTTTCTTTGTAAATGCATTCAGTGGTGTCTTAACTAGAAATTGATATATTACTGTAGCTTGTGTTTGGGAAGAAACTGTGTTGCAGTCTAGTGCAATGTGCCCCTTGCCCTTGTGGTATTAACAAATTTCATTTTGGGACCCACATAATTTCCCGTAGTCAGGACACTTGCTGTTTTGAGGCCACATATGAATTTTTGGAAAAAAAGTGTGCTGGTGCACAACCTAATCAGCCAGAAYGTCTTATATCATTACAATATTAATTCTTCATGCACAGTGCATTTTCATTGTTAGCTCCAAAAGAATAGAGGATAGCTGATATAGAACAGTTGTGGTTAGTCCAAATTTTAATCTTAGCAGGTGTAAACTTTTATATATATCCATATGATAATTCTGCAACAGATTCGCTGGAGGATTGCTTCCTGGACTTGAAAACATTGCACAGAAAGCTCTTTTGGTATTTTAGAGGAAGCTTTTGTCCAAACCTCTCACCTTGAGTACTGCCTATATTTAGCTGATCTGTTCTGTATGTGAGGCATGCATTGCCAACTTGCTTTTCAAGGAATGCTAGCTGATTTTTACCAGATGTTTTCTGAAACCAGATGTGGACGACAGAATCACTTGTAGTTTTTGATAGTTATTCCAGTGAATAATTTTGCTTGGTTTATTCTGAATGTAGTTGCAGAAGCTGAGTTGTGCAGTCAAATCAGAAAAGCAAAATGTGACTTCAGTGGAAATGTGCTCCTGGCTGGTAGGAAACTGAAGAAGTGAGAAGAAAAATTCAGAGAAAATAGTGCTTCCATAGTTAAAAAAGAAAAAAAAAACCAAACCCCCCCCCCAAAAAAAACAAAAAAAACTACCCCCCCTTACTTAAATATTTATTATGGTATTCATAAGATTTATCTATACATTGCAAGTCCACTTATTTTATGAAGAGATTTTATGGTATAGTTGCAGAGAATATATTCAGCTATGAAGTGAAAACTGATTTAAATTTTTGAGTCTTCAGTGAGGCCATTTTCTAAAGCATCTGTAATTAGTAGCAGTACATGTGCATAATATATGCTTCTTTCTGAGCTGAAAACTGTCATTCAATACTGTGGCATGCAGATTTATTTTCTAAAGCAGTAAACTATCATAATGTAGACTCATAAAAATTATAATTAGAAGCCAATGTCTTAATATGAACCATATGATTAGTATTTGAGGTTCTTCCTTATTTTCTTTCTATTTCTCTCAGGCATTACCTGTATGGTATTGATGGTGATACATTTCTTAAAGTTACAGAATGTTACTGAAATTCAAATAATTTTACCTTATGCAAAGCATTAGAAACAAATGCAATTTACATTTGATGAATATTCATATCAGTCAAATTGCAGAAGTTGTTAAATAAAATGGAGCCTAAAGGCACAAGTTTGTATGTATGTGGGGAAAAAATCACCTTATCTTCCATTAGTTCTGTCCACTCCTRAGTAGAAGGATATTTATTATTGTAACCATACAGATATTAATACATTTTTTCCATCTGACTTTCTTTTAGCACACTGATTTATGTCAGTACATGGACAAACACCCTGGAGGGCTTCATCCAGAAAATGTGAAGGTAAGAGTCAAAAAGAGGGCACATTCAGGATAAGTGCAGTAACAATTAACTTGCACAGAAGGTCGTGTGAATGATTTACTTAAAACTTGTCTGATCATTAGTTAAGAGAAAAATGATTGGCATATGAACTAGTTTTATTTAAAATAATTAAAAATACAAATATCTGAACATTCCTACAGAAGAACTTGTGAAGTGTGTCAAATTGATTCTGAGCCAGAATAAATGAGTAAATACTATTTTAGTGTTGGTAGCCCCTCCTCTCCCCTCAAATGTTTAGTTTCCTAACACACTCTAAGTGAACATATTTTAGGCTGTCAGCACGAGATCTTCAGAGAGATAAATCAGTGCAGGTTCACAGGTTCTGAGGGAGCTATAATGAGTTCTATTAGCTGAATGTGCTGCTTTTTTATATGAGGCAACATATAAAATCTTTCCTAATCTTTCTGCTCCCATATTTTCATTAAGCATTTTCAAAAGAGATCTCACTTCTTACATTTTTCTTTTTGAAGGTAGATCTTAAGATTCATCATGCAGTAAAGGGAGGTATTGTTAGCAGGGTTTGATAGAAAAGTATTTGATTGTTAGAGACGTGATCCAGTTACTTTCTGGGAAGTCAGCCAAATTATTTTAGCATAAAATGGAAGCCAGTCAGACATGCAGAATGTGTCTTGTGTGTATAGACCACCCAGATGATATTTGTTACACTTGTCTTGCACTTTGACACCATTCCCAGTGTTGTTCTGCTTTGGAGGTGTTTCAGTCTCCACTTGTCATACTGAGAATTTTATTCCAGTATTTAGTTGCATGAAGACAGAAATTGAGAAGTTCATAGAAAAAATAAACATTTTTTTTTAACTTGGAAAACTGAAAAGGCCTGTCTGATTTTTTTTTTTTTTGAAAAAAGGCAATAATTTAGCTTTATGTAATAGGTGATCATTATTGTATGCTATCTAGACTTCCTCATGAAGTCAAAAAGAGAGTAAAGAGAGTTGTCAAAATGGGATGGGTGAATTGCCTCCTGGAGCTGGGGTCTCCTCCCACTGCCTGGAGGGAACCTGTTTCATGGTGCCCCTGTGAGTGCTCAACTGGTGTGTGGCTAATGGCAGCTGAGGTACAGGTGGTGGTTGGTGACTGAACCTTTTGAGCTTTCTTCACTATTCAGTTCCATAAGTAGAGTTTCACTGGCTGAGTGAGTTTTTGAAATAATGGCTCTATGTTTCATTTCCCTCTCTGAAAACTTATTTTGCCTCTCTGAGATTTGGGATAAGGTAAGATTAGTTTTGAGAGCTCTTCATGCTGCTTCGTGTATGTGAGAATACTCGAAGGCTGCAGTGGTGTGTCAGTTAAGATATAGTGTGCAATAGTCATTGCAGTTGTAACTCTTCCCCACTGAGAGGACATCATAATTCACGTAACTGCACTTTTTCTAGCTCATATCAGGGCCCATATCAGTGAGCTTGTCTTTGTGGAAGATATTTGTACATCGATAATTGGGCTTGCTACTGCATCACTCCTCTAAATCCTGAGTTAACTGGCTTTTACAACAGATTTACTGTATAAACCACATGTAATTATGGAGGCAGAAGGAAAGCTTAGTAGGAAAGCTTTGCTATTAAGCTGGCTAGCTTGCTTTACAGGCACTGTTGAATGTTGCGTGGTGAGATTGTAGAGGGAACTGCAACAGCAGCATTTTCCTTTCAAATTTTGCTGCATGTATTCCTGTGATTATCATCTAACAGCAAGGTTCAGCAACACTTAAGTTTAGGGGCACATTAGAAATGTTTCTTGGAGTAGCCAAGTGTGTTAGAATGCTGATGTAATGCTAGTTCAAGCTTTATTAAAAGTCTATGTGGATTATTGATGAAAAGGGACCTGGAAAAAAGCAAAAACATTGGTTAACTGAAGCAGACCAAGTTGTCCTTCTGCCGTGAGTGATTCGTTGGACAATTAAAACAATATTTTTCTCTTAAATAATAATAATGAAAATGAATTATATATGTTTAATAGGACGTTTTAGCAGGCCAGCGGCAGGGCAAGCCTTAGTTTGTAGTGATCTTTATTAAAACCGAACATGCTGTTTTGAGCTCCCACCATTCTCAAACTGAAGCAGCCAAGGTTGTCAGTGAAATACTTACCTGTTCTCAAGGAATGAGTGAAAAGTATATGCTTAGCCAAGCAGAAGATTTTCTTCAGCCAGGAGGTGAGGAAGCACAGAGAGAAGGAAACGCAGTATTATATGCTAACAACTCCTAGACCTTTGCCAGAGTGCAAAACCAAAAGTTTGTGTTGCTCATTTCTTGCAGAGGCAATATATGGTTACTACGTACTATCTTAATGTTTTGTCATACTGTACTAAATCTGTTGGCAAAAGTAATTGTGGTTCTGAGGCCTTATCACCTGTTTTAGTTCCAGCTTCTGGGCAGAGATGTCTTTCTGGAGCTCCAGATGATTTTTAAGGGTTGAGCTGAGCCATGTTAATTAGCCATCTCTCTCCCTGCCGGCTTCTTGTTACATGTCCTTCAGGAATTTCAGTTCTAGTCAGAACTGTAGACTGAGTGTGTTTAGAATCACTGGTTATGTGGCTACATCCCCAAATCTATTTTAAAAACTTCCAGTTCAGTGGTTATATTCCAGCAGGAATAAATTGGTCCTGGTTCTCTGGGGCTGACCTGTGCAATTAAACCGTTGCAGCTCTCCCAGCAAAAAAGGCCCTTAATTTTGTTCTGAGGAAGCTACAGGCTACTGATGGATATTCCTTTCTGGCTTGTTGCCAATTATTATAAATACAAAAACACATAATCACACATTTTTATTTCCAAAAGACATGGTAGAAATAGCTTCTGTAAAACAGTAGTTTATAGGAATGCAGAAGCAAAGCTATTATGTATTTACATTTGGTTTCCATGGGACGTCTTCAGTCTAATTATATTTCTGAATTTTCTCCTTATTTACAAGCTGAAGACAATGCTGTTCCATCTGGCTTACTTTCAGATGAAGAAGAATTGTAAATAGAATAAAATCCAGATTGCTTTGATGGACACACATACTACTGTCGCCTTGGGTGTTGTGTTTGATATTGCCTTTTTGGTGGTTTCAAATAGGCTATTTACTGTTGCTTACATATTTTAAATAAATAGTAAACAGAATATTATAAGTATGTGAAAGTATAAAGAGGACTGTCTCAATTTGCAGTTGTAAGAGTCTTTGGACAGTGTGTTTAAGTAAACAAAAAGAAAATTGCTTCCTAGGTTTTTAGCGGTGTGTATGCATACACATGTAATGACTTCAGAATTTTCCACTTCCTGTGCACATACGCAAGTCTTAGAAAAAACATCAGGCTTTAAACCTTTAAAGAATCTCTGTGTGCAGCTGAGATGTTATCTRATGTTGTTTTTAATATACATATCCTGAGAAGGGTAAACTGAGAATCCTGGTGATTCTGGACATCTGCTTAGGTACCTGTAACTTCCTATTAGCTAGAAGGAAAATGATGAGACATAGTTGTTCCAATCCCTACATTCAGAACTCTAAATTCAAAACTGGATTCATACCCTATTAGTTCCAAGTAAACAATATACAGCTTTAGTTGTTAACAAGCCTGTATATCTACCACTTATTTATAACTGTGTATTAAAATACTGTGTATAGTATTATAATTGGGAATGAGGAGAGAAGAAGGTAAATAATTAAATACCTTTTTGATAGGGACAATCTGATCTTCTCTTGTGTCTGGTTTTAGAGATACCTTTTTCAATTCTTCCATAATCAAAGGCAAGAAGTAAGTCTGAAGTGTGTGGCCCCACGTATATGTTATACCCAGTTCTGCTTCTGGTGGAATCTACTGCTCCAGCTTTATACAGAGACTAAGCTGGGAGCTGTTCTGTAAGCGTATACCATATAGAGCTTACCAGACTCCAAAATGTGGCTCTGGCAAGCTGAGATACAGGTCGTGCTGGTCCTCCTCTAGCCTGTGCTAGACTTATTTCTGACTATCCCTGTGCTGTTTCTCCTGGCCCAAAGTACTGGAATCAGTACTCTGAGCTTTCTATCCTGCAGCTGTTGCTTCCTTTAGAGATAACTCATATTTCTTGGACTCCCACTTGAAACATCTGGATTGCTTCCTACAGCAGAAACTACTGGTCCYAGTAGCAAACTCGATCAGAGTTTTTTCATGATGATATTCATGCTGGTTTGTGCTTCTTTTGGTTTGGTAGAGGGCCACCTCTCCTAGCCATTTGACTTATCTTCTTAGTTCTCCTGAGCCTTGGTTTGCAGCTATCTGTAAATGGTTCTTGTTTCGTAAACTGATAATTTAATTTTTCAGTACCTTTTCTTTTTTCAGTATTTCAGGGTGTCCTGTGAAAATCTATTACACTTCCAAAACTATATTCTTAACTTTTTTAGCTTTTGAAATAATATCTCTACTTTAACTGTATTGTTACTCCATTTTACTACAGTCTCAGTCACATTTTCTTTTTATCTGCAAGTAGAATTATCTTTCTGTTTTGCTGAGTTTTTTTTTTTTTTTCCCATAGCTGAGTCCGTTTTCTGTAGCTCCTATTATTGGTAGAACAAATGGAGCACAGGCTTGCATCCTTCATGCCTACACTGCTTATTTACATTCCTATATTAAAAATATATTAATGAAAGCTGATTTGCTTTTTAATTAGTGCATGAAATACTTGCACTCTTTTGGGAAAAAAAAATCCTTGCATTTTTCTGTCTGCCTTTTCACACTCCCTGCAGCGTAAGAGGTAATATCAGCAAGCATTTGAGTTCAAAAAGCATCTTTGACTAAATGAAAATACCACTTGTCTCTGTCCCAGAGTTCCTCAATTAGTGCAACACCAGCCTGGGTGACAATGAGGTTGTCGAGCAGAAAAGTAAAAACTGTCTCTGTCTTCTCAAATCACTCTCCAAAGCTTGCCTTCAGGCAAGTTGGAAGGCTCCTATCATCTACTGTGACCAGAGGGAGAAGGAACTTCTAGTTTGTTCTTTCCTTTTCCATCTAATATTGTCACTCTGATTTCCTCTTCCCTGGGTGCCTCTTCTCTTCTCAGGGCCATACAGCAATAAGGACGAAGAGGCCCTCATGTAGCACTTTCTGTGCAGGGAACAGGATAATTCAGCTTTCTCTCGGGAGTYATCATGACTCTGATTCTTAACCCAGCTGAATGCTGGTCCCTTTCTTGCTCCTAAAGTCTGTGAGATGCAGCAGTCTTCTGAGTATAATGTACTATTTTTTGAAACAAACCCCAAACAAACAAACATTACCTTCACAATCTTTAAAAATATGTTTTATCTTTGTTATGCAGAAGATCTATGTTGGAGAAAATAGCTGACTTGACTGAGGTTGCATGTGAAGTCTATGGCTAAACATGGTATGCAATTCTGGTATTAAGTTTCCTAGGCAGCACCATAATCTTTATAAAATTACAATCAAATTGCAGCAAAAATATGACTAGTTTCAGTCTTAAAACTTCTACGGAAATAGGTGAAATATATAGCAGTGGATGGAAGACTAATAAATAGGAATTAATGAAACATAAGAGAAGTGCTGTAACACTTATATGTATGTAAATGTGAAAGAAGAGATCAGTCAACAGTATGATAAGTTAAAAACTTCCCAGAGCCTTAAGAGATTCATTTTTGAGCTATGACTAGCRAATTAAACTGTTAATGAAGAAAAATTACAAATCAAATATGCTAAGTATATTGAATCTATTAAAGCAAAGTTTTAATAGTGACCTCCTCAACAAGACAAAGTGCAGRGTACATTGATGGTGTCCGATGTTACGAGGAATCTCAGGGTCACTTAATCATTTGCATTATTCATTTTTTTCCCTCTATATACTGCTATATTGTGAACATTGTCCTAACTGACGATTTCAGTTTTTAAAGTGGTATCCATTCTTGACAGATAAGTAAATTTGTTAATTTTCAAATTAAGTCATTAAATGCCAATCTGAGTCCAAGAATTGGATGTCTTTTCTGTCATCTGATGTCTTTTGCAAACACAAATGTTTATAATTGCATACTGCTTTAAAATATTCTGAAACACTGAGGATAGGGAAGCACATGGAACTCRGAAGGAGTTAGTTAAGTTGAAGGGCAGCTCCAGAACCGTTGGYAGTATCAGAGCATTGCATACTGTCTGTTGCAAAGCAGAAGCTCYATTGGTTATTAGTAATATATAAAAATGTATGCTCATTAGTGAAACATATGGAAAACATGATAAAAGTATTTTGGTTTTTATGTTACAGTTGAGCTRTTAATGTACTCTGGAGAAAAACCCTGCTAGGCAAATGAGAAAGATGAATATTTCTTTCCCCTTGTCCATTGCACATGTGTTGCAGTCTGTTCAGGTGGCTGACAGGCAACAGCAATCCGTATGCGTCCACAATTTTATAAATATTTCCCGTGGTACTTTTGTTTGCGTAAATGGTATCCAGTCTTACTCTTAACAGAAAATTCATCCATCCCCTAAGCACTCCCCATTGTACTTCTGTTTTCTTCCCCATCCTGTGGTTGTATATTATTTCTATCATGTGGACAAAAAACTTGTGTCCTCCTTCATGGGAGAACTATGTCAAATCACGTGGCCTGTCCTGCACTCCTGGGTGACAAATACCTGATTACACAGTACAGGAGAAGCTGAAGCAGTGACCTCTTGCGTGCCTGTGTGACTAGTGGTGTATGACCAAAGGATTGACTACCATAGACTTAGATGCATAGAAACTGGATGATTAAAMCATGATAATGTATCTGTTCATGATGAATTTTGATTTCATGCATCCAGATGAGAATGTATTTTGTTTCAGTTACCATAATGACTTCTTGGAGTTCAGCTAAAAACACACTTTTACTCTAGAGTGAGTACATAGTGTMGTGGTCCTTTTAATTTTATTGGCCATTACTTAGCATTAAGTTGGAAGCTAGTCAGACTGATGTCATGCTTTTGAAATTTCTCTCCTACTCACTGAAATTACTGATGCTGTTGATGTAGAGTTGAATTAAAAATATTTCAACAGATATGCTAAGTAGGAAGAGATGATGTTTAATGTGGTTGAGAAGTTGCTATTTTTCATTCCTCTTTCAGTGAACAAGCAGGTGTTACAGCAGACAGAATAATGTTATGCCAAATTAAGGTTGTCTTTTACACAAGGCATTGAGAATTGATTATTTAAATTAGGCTTTTTAGTTATCAGACATTAAATATGGCATCAGCATTTCACTCTACTTTGTCAGTCTTGTCACTTAAAGTAATGATTTGATAATATGCACAACTGTGAACATTAAATGCAGAATTCTTTATCAGAGTATTAAAATTCATGCTAAAAGAATGACACTTTTATATTGACTACAATGACAAATATGTGGAAACCCCTAACTGAAATACCCATGTTAATGTGTGCAATTTATTTTCTGTGTGATCCATACARTTCAGCAAAATCAAGAAAATAGTGTGGGGATGAATATAACACTTTTTCCAGTGTCTTTAAAATTGGTGAGATACCAGTTGTCACTCTGACCTAGTTCAACATGTGAGTGAATTGAKACAAGTTAGAAGAGGAGGTTGAATTGAATTGAATTGATTTTTACTTTTATCATTCAAAAGAAATCTAAAAGTCTTTCACCTCTTGAACATTAGCAGATGACTGTAACTGATCATAAGGGAGTATCTTTATGCTTAGTTAATTAAGCATACCTTCCTCATTGCAAATGACTGTAGTAGTACCCAGAGGGGAGAGAAAATGATGAAAAGAACGTAAAAGAGAATACAAGTCAGGCAATTAACACTTTCTATTCTCTTTTCTTTGCAGTTCTGCTACCAGTTAAGTGTAAAAATCTGTATTTTTAGGACTTACCTTTTTTTTTTTTTTTTTTTTTTTATATAATCTTCATTCCCAGTGTGGGTGTATTGTTATGTGTTTCTGTCCAAAATTGGCTTTGGTAAAACTCTGGGGTAAGGAATGCAGGAGCAAGCTATCAGCCTCTGGGAATGCTTTTCTAAGAAGAGTATTTTTTAAAATTCTCTTTTTGAGTGAACTCAACTGGTTCTGGGGAGATTGGATAGGAGTAGCTTTTTTGAAGTAAAACTTATTATGATTACAAAATTCATGCAGATTCAAATGGCTAATAATTTTTTATTCAGATAAGATCCTTTATTCCTAGGGATGCATATTCTTGTCAAGTCAACGTTTTGTTCCTGAAGTTTCTTCTTCCTACTCTTTAAGCAAAAAAGTCTACAAAGCTTTGACCTGAAAACTGCAGTATTTTCTTAGGACACTGTTAGTACTAAAAAGTTGCGTTTTATCTGATGAATATTACCCTGGATGTGGGGAGGGCACAGTGGGCAGAAATTGAAGCACAGGCAGTTTCACCTGAATGTGAGGGGGRATTTCTTCCCTATGAGAGTGACGGAGCCCTGGACCAGGTTGCCCAGAGAGGTTGTGGAGTCTCCTTCTCTGGAGATCTTCAAGGCCCGCCTGGAGGCAACCCTGTCTAACATGCTCTAGGTGACCCTGCTGAGCAGGGGGGTTGGACTAGGTGATCTCCAGAGGTCCCTTCCAACCTTACTGATTCTATGATTCTATGGTGATAAGAGCTTGTGCTTGATCAGCTTCTGGCATGCTGGCAGAAATCACGCAGAAACATTTCTCATTGCTTCTGTGATAATACGTACTACCAGGTAGATTATGTTAATGGTTTAAAACAAGCATATCTAAAACTCTGAAACTACTTAGCAAACCCAAACCTAACTGAACATTGCATTCYGTTTTGCATATTTCCAAAGCTGCATGATTGTACTGGGTGATATTTTACCTCCCTTTGCCTTTGTAAATAGCTGATCATTCACTGAGGGTGGCTGTAATATCTTCTGGATGATAGAAGAAGTAAATTTGTTGTAAACATGAGGTGTCCCGGGTTGGGTTTCTTTTATTGCTATTTTTAGATTTGATGCCTTATTAAGACGGAATATGATACAATTGATGCTGAATACACACAAGGGAATTCAAATGTTTAAGTGATACCCTACTGGTATGCCTTGGTACATATTAAAAGCAGGAGCATTTGGATTATCAGTGATGAGTGATCCTAAAGCTTGTGCAGTGTTGCATGGTTACTTCTTGAAAGTAACTATGCTAATATGGCAATATCAGCTTGTTAAGGAGCTGACGTGTTAATCCAGTCTTACTTTCAGCTCTGTTCTGAACCATCTGAGTACTTCTACATATGATCACTCTCCTTTATCAGTAGACTAGTCAGAGCTGTTTGAACTTAAGTCAGAAAGCATTAACTCTTGCCAGTCCCACCTATCAGATTTGTTTTGGATGGCTTGTGTCAGTGTTTGCCTTTGATGAGCTCATTTAAGTGGGAAGAACTGAGGCTCCTATGTGACATTCAGAGGCTGACAAGCTAGTAAAGCATCCTATTGCACACAAGCCATCTTGCAGCTATTGAGTCAAATATACAGCCAGTGCCTGTAATGATCTAGRCTATGCACTAACGCAGACTCATGAAAAACACCATGAACCAAGGCTGATAATCCAGACAGCTGGCGAGGCTCTCAGAAGGTTTAATCAGTTTAAATAGGCATTTGGTCAAATGTTGCATGTAGCTCATGTGCCTTGAAAGTCTATGTTCATTTGCTGTAGGTCTAGCATTTTTATGCCATTGAGTGTTTTCTCTCGTAAGTGTTAAGATCTGCTAACGTTCTTTTAATATCACAGTCCATAAACCCCAAATTAGCTTTGACCTGTGTGCATGTTTCTCACTGTGGCAGTGRGTGTTCTGTATTATAACATTTTGTCTTGATTAGAGTGAAGGCTGTGTAACTACTGGGGGAAAGAAATGTGTTTTCTCATGGCTCTATTAAATAAGCATGACCTAAAACAGATATTCGTACTTTTTTTGTCTATATTTAAAGAATATTGAGCATCCTAATATGAGATAAAGCATTGCTGAAAGCCTCACTACTATAGACTAATCTCATCTCTATTTTCTGTCTTTCAACTTTCACCACAATGAGCCTTGTAATCTTCTGACTTTTTCATTACACCACCAGCTGTGTCAAAGTGGCCCAAACCTCAGTTCTTACTGATAAGCTATAAACTCAACATGATTTATTAAAGGTTATTTGACCATTACATAGCACTGTTTATGATAATACAGATTTTAAAATGAATAACATATAAGCTCAAGAACTGTGACTTTCTTCTGTCTTCACAACCAACCTGCTGAAGTGAGTATGGAATTTGCCACTGACTCCTGTTAAGAGTCATCCTCTARTATTCAAGGCTGTGGTCCTGTGGCCTGGGGAAAGCTGAACCACAAGCAGACCTAGGAGGAAACAGTGGTTCAATATCAGTTTTCAGATCAGATATATGGATAAGAGGGAATGGTACTTCATCTAACACTAATTCCATGTCAAGGATTTCTGTCCTCATGAAGATAAGGCAGATAGTGTTGGAGCGAAGCAGAGAGTTTTCTCAGAGACAGCTTTCCTCAAAGACAGCTGAGAGCACTTGGCTGTAAGAAGGCTTTAAGAAGGCAAAGGTGTTTCCTGAGGCATCAGAAACAATCCTTTCCAGTTGACTTTTTTGAACTGTGGAAGAGTTGGAAATGGAGCGGTTCTTCTGCTGTATTTTTTTCCAACAATCCTGAAGGGCCTATTGTTGTTGAATGTTCTAATGCCAGGCATTAGGTTCATATTTTCATTTAAGTCTTTTCACATTTAATATTACCAAATTAAAACAAAGTTGAAGGAAAATGAGAAAACAACAAAAAGTTGACAAAATTTACCCCATAAAGAGACATTTTTCCCCTTCTTTTTCATTATCCTCTAATGTACARGTTACTGATACAGTATTTGTGAGTGTGTTAATTGCCTTTTGTGGAAATAGTCAATGAGAATAACATATCAAGAAATTTGGAATAAAACTTCTAGTTTTCAAAGCCATGCTTTCAGAGCTAACGTTTATTCTGTTTAGTTGTTTTTTTTTCTTTGCACAATGTGTAAAATCACTTGACTTGGCCTCACAGCCAAATTAAAGCCCACATTAATGTTTTTTTGAATTACAAGAACTAGAGGGTTGGAATATAATATGATGTTTGAACTTTCTTTGCATACGTAAAAATAATATTTGAGGTCAAATACCACTGARTTCGCTTAGCAAACTTTCCATATCTTTCTGTTCAAAAAAAAGATTTAGAAGTTATTTAGTGGCATTTAATTTGTATTTTAAGGATGTAATGAAAGCTACTRCTGCTTCCTGTCCTTAAAATAGTTTTGTGTACCATAGGTTCCATTTTAACCACAATTCAAAAAAGGAACGTGCATCCGACGTATGCCTTTCCTGCTATTCTTTCTTTTGTTTCTGTATTTTACTCTTAGGTTTCCTCAGCACATTGTTAGACCCAACCTTGGCCAAGAAGGCGATTGATATGGCTCTTTGTGCCCTGGCTAAATAGCTAAATATACAATGCATTGTGTCTGCACTTGGGGGAAAAATGAAATGCAATTAAATGCATTTCAACTTCAGTTACATGACATTACTGTTTCTTTCATGTCWGCCTTTATTCTTCTTTATAATCAGATTTCATAACCTCTTTTATAATGTCTCCTCACTTCAACAGTCACTAAATAAATAGGAAGCTTCTGTTGCAGGTTAATTAGAGATTCTGATGTGCGCAGGGTGACTTTTCGCAAATCTTTGGTGTGATTCCCCATCTTCTTGGAGAGCACCTTTTGCCATCTGTTGAACTGTGAGGCRATGGGTCCATATCAACTCTTGCATCTTCCATATTTGGTGTGGCAAAGGCTTGTTCAGTTTCCATTTAGAAATCATAATATTTATTAAAATATTTCAGGCAAGCATCTGTGTAGTAGGAGAAATCTTTTAAAACTACATAGAAAACTCCTGTGAAACAATTTTTTATCCTTAGTATTGATAAAATCTGTAAGGCTAAAATTTAGTCTTCTATGGCAGATGCTTCTAACAGCACAAGAGAATGATGAAGGCAAGATGAAAAGGGGAGGACAAAAGATCCCTGACATCTACCTCTTTGTTTATGGTAGCAAATTACAGAAATACACAACCTGAATGCCAAGCTGTAGAGAAAGCATCTGTAAAGTACAGTGAAGGGTTAAAATAAACATGGGGATGATACAGATTTCCATATAAATTTACCTTGAAGACTATTATAAGTAGATTTTGAAAGCCATCTTTGGGTTTGATGTGAATTATTATTTTTAATGAAAAATATATAAACAGCTCCCGTATAAAACTTTAAGGGGGAAAACCTACCATATTTGTACATGTCCCTGGGCACACAGGCATTATTGATACTACCTTAATTTCTCCTTTGTTTTAGCTCTAGTGTCCCATCCCCCAGCCTTATCTCCCCATCCCTATCCAGCCTGTAATGTTGTTTCTTATAATTAATGAAGATACACATCTGTCTTCAGGCTACCACCTAATCTCTGAGGCCATATGGGTAAATGGACTATAATTATAATTTGGTAGAAATTGAGCCTTCTGCACTGGTTGTATTGCTCTTGTTCTATGTAAAGCAGGCAAATTGAATGTATAATGTAGTAGGGTTGAAGACTGGGTTAGTTCTTGCAAAGTGCATATTTTTAGATTGAAATTTCATTGTTATAATTTGGGTGGGAGTTATGCCAGTTTGGGAGGATTCTGACACAATGTTGCCACAATATATAAGCACCCTGCATATTGTGAAGAAATCAGGTGTGGTTATATGCAAATTATTAACAGAGGTCATTTTTTGTCCCCCTCTTTTTCAGTTATTTTTATTTCAGTTGCTGCGAGGACTGTCTTACATCCACCAGCGTTACATTTTGCACAGGGACCTGAAACCACAGAATCTTCTGATCAGTGACACGGGGGAGTTAAAGCTGGCAGACTTTGGTAGGCAAGCAGTTAATTACAAGTCTCTTATAATGTTGTAGGAATGTCAGACAGATGGTTCCAYTGATTTCTCTTTCCCTCACCCCGTTCCTTAGACAAACCTTCATTGTAGATCACTGTAAATTTTTCTCCAGAGCGAAGAAATGGATTATGGTCAAAAAAATGCATTGTTAAGATAGAGGAAGTGGAAAATAAATACATACTCCAGCTCTCATTACGRAGATAATGCTGAAAGTATTTCAATTTTCTTTACCACAAGACCTCCAGAATTAGAATTCAGAACCTTTGAAAGGCAAAAATTCAGAYCTGAGGGAGTACAGAATATATCAAGAGCACAATCACTTCTGTAAATAGCCTTAAGGTTATAGGGGTCTAGAAGTAGGGTTAATTTTCATAAAATGCCCATTGACTGAAAGAAATCAGAACATATATACTTTCTGGAGATTAAAGGAAACTATGATCATCTGGAATGCTTTCAGTCTCCATTCTTAGTCCTATATGAGGAAGCCTCATATGAAGTATGAAGTCATGGAAAATTGTCCAGTGAAAGATTAGCTTTTTTTTTTTTTTTAAAAAAATACTTTCTAGTGGCTAGTGCTGTTTCCTCTGAAAGGCATTATGAATGTAGATGTGGAGAATGGTAATGTTTACTCTAGTGATTTTACAAAATGTTGTAGGAATTTATTTCCTATATGTCAACTTATCAGATACTGACTCCAGCAGTTCTCCTGAAGTAAGCTGAAAATGTGACCTATTAGCTTCTTCGAGATATGCTATTTGTATGACTGCTATCCACATCGGGCTTCACATTTCATTCACCAACAGTAATGAGAGAGCCTGATGTGCTAATTGGCAATTTCACTGTTAAAGTAGTGGTGTTTTTTTGTCTTTTAATTAGCATTACTGTAATTAACAGCTCAGTATGTATTTGCCACTCTGGATAAAGGAACAGGACTTCAGGTGGACACAGTCCACAACAATTTGATTGGCCTTTAGATTGYAAAGAAATGTGATTAAAGGTGGAAGATGATTAAAGGAGAAAAGTGATTAAAGAAATAGCATTAAAACTAAGAGTTATATACTTTTACATGCCATCTTCTGTTGCTATCTTTCAAAGCTTGGAAGAMACCACAAGCTTTTTAAAGAAATACCCAAAAAATGCTCTCCTGCGTGATGAATTTTATTTTGAGATTTCATTTCTTAGAAATGTGAGACAGGAAAATTAAGTGTTTTTGTTTGCAGTACAAAATGCATTAGTCTTTAGTGAAGCTTCTGTGCTGCTTGAAATAGGTAGTTTTGTTTAAGTGTATAAAATACTATGCAGCTATCTGACTTCCAAGTATCCYCATTGTAAATCCTTCAAGAAATTATAGTGATGGTGCTGTAGCTTTGGTTGATGCTGGAAATTTTATAGATGATCTTACAAACACTTTCCATGCCTACAGGGTTTCAGATGGTGCCATCCCTCCTTTTGCTGCAGCTCTGTTGCCAATGCGTAGCTATTAAAAATATATTAAAGAATAACATTTTTTAAATATTAACTTTTAAAATATTTTAAATCTTTTAAATATATCACTTGAAAATAATCAGGTGTATTTAGGAAGTCTRTTGTAATTTCATCTCCACTTTTTACTTGTTTCTATAATAGTAATCTCTTTAGGGTTAAAGCCGCATTTCATATGGGTTTATAGATGTATGTGACAATAATAACACTTGTCTAGGACTGCAAGGCATTGCCAGATACTACTAGAATCCAAAGAAATAATAATTAAAGTCCTGTCTCGTTAAGTTTGTTGGTTAACAGAGTTCTACTTAAGCAGCTTGACAGATACTATCTGTCAGAATGATCAGCCTCAGTTCTTAATGTCTTACTATAGTGTTTAGTGAAATCCCTGTGAAACCTATTAAAAAAACAAGAGAAAATTAGAACCACTCATTGTGGAATTCCGTAGTAGCCAGCCGCTTKCCTGTGCAAGTTTCACTAGCCTCCCTTTCCTGGCTTCGGAGAGGGAGGACACAAACTTTTCAGCAATGTTTTAGGAAAACAAGAAAAGCTTTTCCGGCACTGTTAACTGCCTTGTTGGAGATGTTTTGGTCAGTGAAATTTCCATCAGACAGACAGSTGAACACTCTCCAGTTGTATTGTCTAATGTTGCGGGTATAAGAGAGAAAAGGGTGTGATGTTGGTTTTTACTTTCTGTTTTCAGTCTGTTATAGGAGAAAATGTTGTAATCAGTATTTCTGATAAAATTCTTGCTTTCTTGCAGTATTAGGCTGAATATCTCATTGATATCAAGAAAGGCAAGATTTTTGCAGCTTTGCGTTGACAAGAATTTAAGGTTGCCATTAAGTATTATTTTCAGATAGAGAATGGAGACRTATAAGTAAAACCAAGAAGAAATACCCAATAATAGATATATAATATTGTGGAGAGGATTCTTCTTCCTGTAAGTTTGTCTTTCCCTAATAGAYATTTGCATAATCTATTCTGATAAACTGAGAGAAGATTAAGTATGTCCATTTCTTCAAGCTATATTTCCTTTTGTGGCTCGTGACCTTGTAAAATGGGAAACCAGATGGGTTAAATTTCTCTTCTGAGAACCAAGATGAAATATTAAAATTGATGAGGGTAAAGTCTGAAGGGTCGTGACATCTTTCACTGGAGGCATGAGAAATGTGCGCGCACACACACGTGCAGTTATTTATTTATTTAAATACTCTATTATTGTAGCCCATCCTTCACCTTCCCAGTATGAAAGACTCTTTTAAATCAAAAGGTAAAATACAGTCCTTTTGCTCTTKATATTTTTCTTCCACAAGTGACTAATTATAGATAATGTGCTTGGAGAGCAAGTTAAAATATATTTTTGATTTAATTACCATAGAAGCTGTATGGACACTGGAGAGTTGGGTGTTTTGTTTTTAAATGCACTGAAGGCTGAATAGAACCTATTGAGAAATCAGTTGCTGTCAGAGATCAGACTGACTTTGCTAGCACAATAAATATAAAATCTTAGAGTAAAGGCCTTTTGGTCTCTAAGGACAAGACCTTCAGATTTTGGTTTCGTAAGTTTACAAAAAATCAACAATGTGCCTTAAGTTTTTAATTTGGTGTCGGGCTTATTTAATCCCCTCAGTGTAAGATATCAAATACTTAAAAGCAGGCTGTAGTAGATCATAGTTCTTGTATAAACAAGGTAAAAGAAAAGCTATTCATGCCCGTTAGTGCATTGCGTTGCAGCTGAAGTGGAATCTTTGAATAACCGTGGGCTCGTGTTTTTCTACAGTCGGGTTCCCAGAGGCAGACAGCGCGCTGCAGGGGAGGGACAGTGTTCAGATGCGCAGCAGTTTGCTTTGCCTTGCTGCTCTTTGTGCTGTGGCTGCTGTGAAATGAACGGTTGTGAGAGGATTCAGCAGTCAAATGAAAAGGGATAACAGAACACAGAGGCTTTATCAAATTAAAAACTGATGAGGTATAAAGAAACCAGCTTTCTTGAGAAGATAGAGAACACTATTTCCTGAATAATTATTGCTGTGAAAAATAGACCTTGAACACAATTCCTGCATTCTTTTTTTAATGTAATTAAAATTCCACGGGAAATTAAGGTATATTCCTTATGAAATCATTAAATGAGTACAGACGTTAATTTTGATCCTGTGATGTGAATTTAGCTACCAGTCTTTGGGTTTGTTTTTTCCCCTCAACGTACGTCTAAATGAATAGAGCCTTATGCGTGACACTAGTTACCACACACAGGCCAGGCTGGATAGCTGTTTCTTAGGCTTTGGTTAGCAATTTCTTCATTTTAATTTTTCTCTGCACTGTTTTCAGATGCATATGTTTGGCCTTAACATTGTGCTGGCTTTGTGGATGTTTGACTTGAAAAAAAAATATATCTTTGAGCCTTTGTTCAGGAAAGTCATTAACCACTTCAAAAAGCAGAGAATATGTTTCTAAAATAAACACATTTATCTTAACTGTAAACAGTGTCAAATGGTAATATAGCAGTGAATAGGAGTGTGAACGTAAAGATAAAACACGAACAAAATCTTTTTTTCAAGAGAGATACATGATCAGGTGTTAGTGATCTGTTTAGCTCAGTTGGTTAGAGCGTGGTGCTGCTAATGCCAAGGTTGCGGATTCAGTCCCCGTATGGGCTATGCTGAGGGTTAGACTAGATGATCTCCAGAGGTCCCTTCCAACCTTACCATCCTATGATTCTATGATCTAAGTGAAATAGTAATCTAAGCAAATATGTGTGTTGTAGTAACAATCACTTAACATCTTTGTTTTATTTGTGTATGAGCTGCATATTATAACCAGTCATATGTGTGATTTTAGTGATCCTTTATTTTCAAAGTGTCACTGCAGCCTTCTAAGAAGTATGTCCCAAAGACTGTAGAAGCATATATAGATTAGAGCAGCAGAGGAACAGACGAGCTCTGTCAGGCTTATTATCTTTGACTCTGCGTGAAGGTTGGTGCTTCTGAGTGACCACGGGCAGAGGAGTCTGAGGGCTTGAAAGGGCTGGGATGATAGCAGCAGCTCTGGGAGGAGATTAAGGTAGCTGGGAAGAAAAAGAAATGGACTGAAAGAGGCTGCAGCGAAGGTTCGGGTGAGGGAGGAGGCAGGCAGCAACGGAGTGTTAAGGAGGCAAAAGTAAGATGCTGTACGAGCATGAGGAAGAGAAGCAATTAGCGGTTGTGGAGGCTGCCTAAAAAGATCACAAATCACTGGAATGTGATATTATGCTGTTGTCTTGATTAGTTTACATGTACCGATTTAAAAATATAAGCTTAGTTTTATACCTATGTTAAGTGTGGGGCTGACACTATACCCACATTGACTTTCAAGAGAGCACAGATTTTGAACTCTTCAGATCTACCTTTCCACCAAATCTACCTTTCTACTATCACTTTTTCCTAAATTGGATATGCTTTGTTGAACATAATTGAATTTAAGTCTTACTCAACTAGATATTTATATGGGAGTTTCTTATTGTGCTTGTTATTATACCTGTGTTCCAAAATGCTGAATTTCAGGGTTGTGAACTGATGTACTTTACTGTGTAGAAGAGTGTTTTCACTAACCAGCTGATTGTCATATTTTAGCTGTAGTTGTGCTTTGCAGCTGAAGTGAAAATATGTGGGTAAGAAATTGACATTTTTGTGGGGATATTTGTTACGTAGCAGTCCTAAGCTTGGGTAATTCTTCTAACAATTTTGTTGCCAGCTGTAACTTCATTTGTGAATTGTAGGTTGGATCTTGTGAAAGACAGCTYTGAAGGGCAAAGGAGCTTAAGAGTGCTGGCTCTTCTTAAGGACAACCTTCTCCAAGCACAGGAATGGTTCATGCTGACACCTAGGAAAATGAGCATACAAATTGGGAGACTAGCTTGGGTACATTCAGTCATAAATTCCGTGCAGAAAGGGTATACATAGGAGATAGAATTGAGGACAAGGTATAAAGAAAGAATGTAGGAACATTGTTTGAGCGTGCAGGAATAGTGTCAGGAAAGCCAAAGATCAACCAGAGTTGAATCTGGCAAGGGATGTCAGGGGAAACGAGAAGAGATTCTACTATTACATTAGTTTTGAAAGACTAAAGAAGGAAAATGTGGGGCCCAGTGTTGAGTGGTGCGGGTGATTTGGTGGCACCATACACATGCAAGGCTGAGGTAATCAGTGACTTCCTCCTCTTCGTCTTCACCAGTAAGATCACACAAACCTTTGTTCAGGTGATAGGGTATAGGGAGGAGAGAAGTGAGGGAAAGAGTGAAAGAGGATTGAGTCAGAGATCTTTTGGGAAATCCTGCCCCATGTAATTTCATGGGTCCACATAGGAAGCCTGTGAGAGTAGTAGGAGAGCTGGTCTGATGTCACTGAGACTGCTCTCTATCATCTTTGAACAACTGTGTAGATTGGGAGAGGTCTACAATGACTGGAGAAAGGTGAATGTTACACCCATTTTCAAGAAGAGCAAGAAGGAAGATCTGGGGTATTGCAAGCTAATCAACCACAGTCTCTAGAAAAATTATGAGCAAGTCCTCTTGGAAGCCATTTTTGTGCCCATGAAGAAAGTGACTGCCAGTATAAATTGTCTCAGAGTAAATGATGTTTGACCTATCTGATTGCTTTCTGTAATGGAATGACTAGATCTATGGATATGGGGAGAGTGGTTGATGCTATCTACCTTGTCTATAACAAAGCTTTTGGCACAGATTCCTGTAGCTTCCTTGTGTTCCTGTTGGGACATTATGGTCTAGTTCAGTAGAATTCCAAATGTGTGAAAGAGGTCTTGGGCACATGGTTAATGGTTTGTATTCTTCCTGGAGACTGGTTACAAGTGGAGTTCCTCAGGGGTACTCAGATCTGTCCAGTTTAACAGTATCAATGACTTGGAGGAGGAAATGGATTACGCTTTCATCAAGTTTGCAGGTGACACGAAATTGGAAAGGTTCAATTGATGCACTTGAAGATGGGGCTGTCATTTGGAGAGGCTTAAACAGATTTGGAAGAATGGGCCGACAGGAACCTAAGGACACTCAGCAAAGACATGTAAAGATTCCTATACTTGGGCTGGACTAACTCCACGCAACAGTACAGACTGGGGACTAACTGGCTGGGTAGCAGTGCTGCTGAAAAGCAGCAGGTTAACATGATCTCAAGCTAACAGAAGTTAGCAGTACATGATGGCAGCAATGAAGGTCAGAAGCCTACTGGGCTCTATCAACAGAATGGTAGCCTAGATCGAGGGAAGGGAAGTGGTCTTTACTCCTCCCTTTTATATACCTTTACTGGGCACTTGTTAGACTGTGTGTGTAAGACTGTTCCCAGTTTTGCTTGCTCTTCCTCCCCAAGTACAAGAAAAATGTTACTAGGCTTGAGTGAATCCACTAAGGAGGACCACCAGGATGGCTGGATATAGGAGCACATGACTTGAGAGGAGAAGCTGAGGGAACTGGGCTTTTTTAGCTTGGGGAAGAGAAGTCTTCATGGTCTTAATAGCAGTCTCATGTTAGCTAAGAGAAGGTTACCAAGAAGGTGGAGACAAACAGCAGGAAGGTGCTCTTTGTTGAGGTGCATAGTGGGAGTGACAATGGTTATAAATTGAACCAGAAGATACTGCAGCTGGGTATAAGGCAGGAAATGTTTCCCAAGAGGATAGCTCAGCATTAGGAACAACCCAGAGAGGATGTGGAATCTCCGTTTCCCTCGCCGACTGGACCGCCTGATCTGAATTCAATACTGATCCTGATTTCAGCAGGTAGTTGGACTAGGTGAACTCCTGAGTCTTTTCCATTCGGAATGGCTCTGTGATTCAATGTATTTAGTTCTTACAYTAGTAAAAACAGTAACTTTTTTATGATTGGGTATTGGCATTCCGGTTTAGGTTTGTGTATGCTGATATAAATCAAGGATTAGCTAACCAGCTGTGTTTGCATTCAGATTATCATATTTAATAAACTCCAGCTCAGAGACCCTAAATAGCTTATTGCTAGAAGGTGAGTGAGTATATCCCAGGAAGAATTAGTTTTTCTGTGTCTGGTTTCTTACTCTCTGTCCTAAAGCATCAATGAATAGCCCACTATTCTGACTCCAAAATATGATGTGGATTCCTTATCTGATCATAGTATGGTTATTCTTACATATCCTTTAGTTAGAATAACACTGTGCTTTCTGGGTCCAAAAACTTGTATTTGTCATCAGAAGTTTTTTTATAAAGCAATTACAGAACTTTTGAGGATAGGCTTTTTGCCATCATCTGTCAATGTCTTGAAACAGAAATACAATAGCATATGAGGAAGTGATAGCACTTCTGTGGCTGTGAGAAACTGGCCAAATTACTCATAGGGCTCTTGTCCCATTTTATTGTGCATTGATCAACCTGCTGCTGAGAATCTTACTTCAGAGAGCTGCCTGTTGATGCAACTTCTCTGCAGCTGCCTTTCCCGCTTGTCTTATCTGCTAGGCCTGCAGTATAGCTTGTAAACAGTACAAGCTGTGTGGATGTAAAGTCTGAAGATCTGTTTGGTCTGTATTTTGAATTGTGTACTTATATGAGTACAAAGACCTGCTGTGCAGTCACATCTTTTGATTGGCATATCATTCTTTTCTAGCATGTACACAGACTTTCTCAATAAGCCATGRCTCTGAGACACAGTATATGACCATGATTGTCCAGGCACCTCAGAGGCAGAAATGCAAAACACAGTTTCAAAGTATGAGATGGCGTTCGACTATAATTTGCAAGGATAGGAAAACGTGCTGATTGGTGTTGTGAGTTTTTAATACTATTTTTATTTTTTATTTAAATAGAAATCTTTTGTTCCCCACACTGATGATTGTTAGTTTCAGTCTTTTAAGCAGTCTTCAAACTGTATTTGTGCTATTGAGAATTCTAGTGTCGCAAAATAAGTGAGAAATAGCATTAGGAACTTAATGTTTTAGTGTTTATCCCTGCAGTTAGAAGAATTGCTCTTTCTTTCTCACCTACAAGAGTGGGATTTGGAGAGAAAAACAGCATGAAAATTTTTATGGAAATTCCTTTACATTACTCCCAAATAAGACTTAACCTGAAGCTTTTAATTTCAGCTTTTTATTATCTTTTGGGATCTCCTTAGAAGTGTAAGGAGCTGCAGGAGGTTTGCATCATGGCAGAAGTCCTGACTTAAGCTTTCATGTTAATATTAAACTCCGTGATGTAATAAAAGAAAGTATCAAATAAATATGATTGAACCTTGCATCTTTTTAGATACATAGACTGATTAATAATGGATAACAGAAGCAAAGAGATTTGAGGTTTGTAATAAAGAGAATTATACTCAGTGGAGTTGCAATTTGAAACTGCTACTGAGTATTTAAGAGGATGTTTCCATGAATTTTCATACAGATTTTACTGTGGGGAGCATGTTGGAAATATGTCATGAGGGACTAAGCTATCACTGTATAGTTTACTGTGAAAATGATCAAAGTTTTGTTGTTAACGTGAAAAAATTAATTCTCTTTTCACAGTAAGAATCCCATAAGGAATTTCTTTATAATGTACCATATATGATCCATATAAAAGACTGAATAACATGAAAGATTAGTTGTGTGGATAACTGCTATGTTTTTCTGTGTAAATGGTCCACAGAGTATCAAAGGCTGAATAACATGAAAGATTGGTTGTGTGGATAACTGCCATGTTTTTCTGCGTAAATGGTCCACAGAGTACCGGTTCTTGAAGATACTGGTATAAGGAGTCATCATGGTGCCTACAAAGCTGGCATGTTCTATTATCAGCAGTGCTTACCGAAATTGTTTGCAAAATTCCTCAAATGGCATGTCTCTGCTTATAGTCTGGCTACCTATAATCTTCCTTAAAGCTGATCTGAGGAGCAGTAGGCTGAGTTGCTGCAGCAGTATGGTTTTCAGGGTGAGCTGTAAGAGCTGCCTGGAAACCTGGGTCAGTTTTAAGGCAGCTAACCGACAGTGAGCTCCAGGGTGCTTCATGAATAGGCTGTATCAGGACGGGGGAAATCATAAGCTGTTTGGATTTTTGTTATTAAAGGCTACTGATGGTGAACATAATGGGGGAATATTCCCCCTAGTGCAGGTCCACAGACTCCTCTAACACCCAGTCTGAACTGAGCAGAGAGTGAAAAAGAAATTTCCCAATTTCCAGGCAAAGATTACTGCTTCCGCAGGTATAGCTCAGTGTCCTCTAATAACAGCCTTTGAAGTCTCAAGGATTCATTGTTGCACCCTCAAGGCCTGTCAATAATAGGAGTCCTTGAGGTCTTGATACTGATTTACTATGAAGAAATGAAGATGACTTCAGTGGCAGTATTATAAGTAAGGTGAAAAGAGGAAGTAGGAACTTGGAAAGTGAAACTCCAAATGCTGAAAATTGAGTTAGCTTGTATGCTTTAATAAAATAAATTTATTTATGTAATTAACTGTACATACAGCATTTTTTGTTGAGAGCAAAGTTGAGAATGCTGTTCACTGTGACATCTGGGTTAGAGGCCTGGAGCAGCAGGGCAGATTGTTTATATGTGTCCTGGTGTAACCTTGAATGCACACTACCAAGGAAGGGAAAAATACCCCTGTGGTCTCCATTGCTTTCTAGAGCCAGATCAGGCCAAAGCTCAGGAGCTAAGCTTGTAGCTAGGTAGGGGACCTTCAAATCCATTGTCTTGGAGGAAGGGTTAAAGTTGCAGGCTGTGAAAGCTGTGGGTGCTGTGGACTCAGAAAGCCTTAATAGGTTGCTATATTAGATACTTGCTTTCCCAGAGTGACAGCCTTTCTCTTCCTTCCTCAGATCTTCTTTAAAATGGTTTGACTGCTGTCAGGGGGTAGCCACAGCCACCTCCTTCCCCTCCCCTCCAAGAAGCAGGGGCTTCATATGCTGTTCCTGTGACCTTCTCTCATCTTTCCCAGAAGAGATATGTGGTGGAGAGGGAGAGGAGGTGTGTAGGTGGCAGGAAATGTCAAGTGACAGCAGTGCAAAGGGTAGATTTGATTTCTGGCATTTGATTTGATGAAGCCTTTTATACATTGTTTTAGACGTGAAGATGTAAAATATCTGTGGTCTAGTGCCATTGCAGATGCTTTTTACATCTCATGTCTGTTTGGATTGTCATTCCCATCGCAGACCTCAATCTAATTTGCTTCATAGAGCTGATGGTTTTATTGAGATATTAGACAAATGTAAATGAAAAACTGGCATTGTGAGAGTTGGTGCAGGAAGAATATGTTACGGGCAGAAATAGAGTTGTAGCCTTTGGGAAAAGAAAGATTTGACAGAGATTTAGTATCTAGAGACAGCTCTTTGCAAAAACTGAGATTCTGTTTTGTTCAGCTAAGATTTTAACATCTCTCTACCAATAGGAAATAGAATGTAGAGCTATATACTAGATTTTTTGTCCATGTTAGTCTTCAGTGATTTCTTTTTAACAGATGAAATTAAAGTTCCTGAAAAATACTGATCTTTTCAGCTATTAGTAAAATAGATTTTGTAACTTATGTGTTTCTCACTGAGAAATGCTCGGAGTTTATATGACTATGGGATTATTGGTTGATGGGGAAAATAAAACTTTCTGCTGAGCAAGCACGTAGAAAGCTTTCTTTGCCAATAAGGAGCTGGAGATTGGTGTGATTGAATAGGTCCCCTGTTAAAAGTAACTCAGAATACTTTGGATTCAATCTGGCTTCCCATTGTTATGAGGTAGTTATAYTGAGCCTTCAAATAGGAGGAAAGCACCTTAATTATCCATTAAGGGCAATAAAGGAAGTTGGTTATGACACTCTTAAAACAACTATGATGAAAAATCTGTTTGTGTTTTGCACTTGGAAAGAAGCAGGAAGTTAGATGTCATCYACCATGCAGGTAGCTCAGCGTTAATACCACAATCATGATTTTTTATTGTCTTGCACCCTTGTAAGGGTGAAAATGCACACATACCTGGGTGTGAGGATTGTACAAAAACATTGAGAAGTACGATTTCCCACTTTTTACAAGACAGGCATATCCAGCCAAATGAATTTGTAGATTTATTTAAAATGTGAGAAATAGTGACAAGTGGAATTTTTTTTTACTGCAAAAAGCCATATTTAGTCATATGATTTTACATGAGTTCTCTTACAAGAACAGCATTTCCTGTTTCTACACATCTTGTTTCTCTTATAGCTTTAGTCTGCAGCCTTTTTGCTACAGTGGCTACAAAACCCTGTATTTAAAACACTACATTTTCTTCAAAACTTTCTTGGGTTGTTTCAGATACAGCGGTTGTTGGGGCTGGTGAGGAAATGATGTAGTCACTCTAGTGGTGGCATTTTAAGAGTGAGGAAAGAGATGCAGAGCATGACTTTGTGGACTAAAAAGTCTCTGCAATGGCACTTCCCCCTCCCCCACCTTCCTTCTTCTATTTAGAAATTAACTGAGAAACACTTCTGTTCTGGGTTGCCAATCTCCCTTCTGTTTTCTAAAATTTGATGTGTAGCATGATACAGTCAGATGTGTGTAAGCAGGTGCATCCACACTACCTTCAGTATGAATGGTGTTTCCTCTGCCTGATGCCTTAGTGCTATCATTTGCCTCCAACTTGAAAAATGGCAAATTACTTTTATCAGTGTAGCCATACTGATATGCCTGCTATGGCCATGGTAAAACTTTTGAATATAAGTGTCCTGGTTGATCCTGTAGTACTCTCCCTCTTTGCCTTTTTGGTCTAATTATGATTTTATTACAGAGATCATGTTGTGCTAGGTAGTAAGAAAATTATGCCAAATTTTAAAATCATTTTAATTTCATTAATGTGTTAAAAGTTATGCAGATTTATTTTACACAGAAAATAATCAACTATGTGGATGCTAAAGGCTGTCTGGAAAAAGATGTGGCTTAAAGAAGAAAGAATTTGTCRTCAAACAGAACAAAAGCATCAATATACAAAGAAAAACATTAACCTGAAAAGAGACTGGCAGGTTATTAAGAGAAATCTGTTCTGTTTCACATGGTATTCTATAATTGAGATTACATTTTAAAGAAATGATAGCTCTATAATTTATAACAGTTTGTTTTGCCTCAGACAATTTAAAACCTTACCTTACTGCAAGAGATTCACTTTTTACCTAGGTAATTTTAAAAACATATGCAGTTTTTTTCATTCCTTCTTAAGGATACAATCCTGGATGTGGTAATGTTTTTATACATTCACAACCGCTATTGATGTAAATGAAAATCATACTTGCAGGTTTACTTGCATTAAGATGAGAATTTCCCCAGCTGCAATTGGCCTGCACAATACCCAAAAGACATCAGGCAGTGCTTATTTTAGTAATACTTAATGCTTATCCCATGATTTACATTTCCAAAGAGCTGTACAGATATTAACTCCTCATTGCCACTGTAATGTATGTTATAAGTAAGCAAACTATAAGACTGAGAGACCAAGTGAAATGTTGAAAAACACAGAATTACCATTATTAAAAGTGAGAGAATCAGCTGCTTTTTATTGATGTCTGACACAACATAGCAACATTGACAACTCCTTTGCATGGAGGAGTAAATACTGTTACAACACTTTTGCATAATGTGTTAGGGAAAATGTCTGCTTAGAGCTTCAGCTTGTAAACGCTGGCCAAAGTCTCCTGCAGGGTCAGTACAACAACTTTAGCTTTTCCCACTTTTGGCTTTTGTGGCTTACAATATGACCAGCACTAGAGTAGTTTATTTTCTATGGATGTTAGAAATAAGAGAGGAGACATTCAGAGATCTTCTCTTTTAGCCCCAGCCGTGAAGAGTCTTCTTTATTTCAGCTTGGTAAGGTGAGCTTTCTGAAGTCACTCAAATTTAAATTTTTACAGTTTTATCCACTCTTGTGGCTTTATTTGCTTTTAAGAATATTTCATCACAGTGATCTTTAAGTTAGATGTTTGCCGAGGTGGATTGATTTGGTTGTAAAAACAGATAATGGAGTTTGAGGAGCTAGGAAGGAAAAGCTTTTTACCATCTCAGTACTGTCATCACTGATGCTATTAGGTTCTGGGCTCTTCAAACAAGGTGGAAATTTGATGCAGCTTTGAACTGTCTGCAGACCTTAGGGGAAAAAATATTTAAAACAGTGGCTCACTGAAGTACACATTATAAACATAAATATTTAATGTTAGATTCCTGAAACTTTGGTGATTCTTTGCTAGTTCTTTATGATAGTGTGCAAGCTTACTGCCAGCTTTGCTGCGTAGGGTGCAACATGCAAGGCTAACTGGATTGTCAGAATCAAATGTGCTCACCTGTATACTTGCAGTGTGTTTACACATGCAAACTTGAAGCAGGAAATGGTTTAAATAAAACATGGAATGTCCCAGAGGTGCCCATGATAAGGCCCTCTCTTCATCCATGTTCAAAATAGTATTAGGGATTTTTTGGTTGCACCCTAAAAGTAGTTTCTCTCAAGCACTGACTGGAGAAGTATGTCAATAACCATTAAGTCAAATGAAAGAGTAGATAGAAGAATGCAAACAGATCTTAATTTGGTTTATTCAGTTGTGACATAGGGATGAGCAATTCCACTGACTTCAGTAGGGTTGCATCTGTATGTAGGGAACTACATTTGGTTTTGGATGTTCAACTCTGCCATCCTGGCACTTGCATTTCAATATCATTTTCTAGAAAGGTGCCACATGAGGAACATTTGCATTTTAACTGCGTATTTCCAGAATTATGCTGTATAATACACAGTTTTAATGTTCTTCTAGTACCTTTTTCTTTGTTTTTAAGCAAATTGTCTGTTTTAACTTCTTTTTGTTCAACAGAGTTGTGTTATAAACTGATTAGGTGGCCCTGCAGGAGTACAGGTGCCTGATTATTGATGTAAAGTTAAATAATCACTTAGACCTAAGCATATTGGAATGTGTCTCCCTTAAAACTTTTCTTGTAAGATTTGTGATTCAGCTAATTCAGGATGACATATGTATTAAATGAGTTTTGAAGAGTGATTTAGTTGAACAGGTGGATCTGACACTCCAGAGATTTCTGTCATAATAAGCCTCTTTATGATGTTGCTCTACAAAGGCCGTAAGGCTTTTGCCAAAAGCTCTGAAATAACAGAGAAAAACTGTGAATTTTGTTTTGCACTGATGCACTGTTTTCGGACCATTTTCTCAGAGTTTAGATATTACAGTCAGATCTGGTTTTAGATGCTGTTTCCTTTATCCAATATTTGAATGTAAGTACTAATGCTGTAGCATATGCAAAATGTCCTGGAATTCTTTGGTGGAACACCCAAGACACTGTTTTACCTACTGAGAAAATATGTAAGTTGCAGAGTAGAACATACTGCAGCAGTAGCAAACTTAGCTGAGTATTTGTTATAAACAAACAGTCTGGCTTGGGGCCTGGAAGCAGCCTCGGTAAAACTTGACAGTAGCTCGAGATCTGTTTGTTACAGTCAGGGCAGCTGTGGTTCAAAAGACGAGGCTGTGTAATGGAACAGCTGCAGCTGGGTCCTGCAGCGTGGACATGTGTGGTGGGTGGTTGGCAGTTCCAGAATTCTATCACTTACATATCATTCAGACCTTAAACTGTAAGAATTTGTGGTTTCCATAGCCATGTAGTGCTCGTTTTTCAAATCCACAAACTTCACTTCTGCACGGTAATGTCAATGGGCATTGTCAGTGTTGTTTGATTTATAAATAAAACAGGTAATAGATCTACTTTTTGGAAGTACTATTTCTTTGAAGATGTTAATGTTGTTTAACTATTTGCTTCTTCATGTAGCCCTGCTCTTGTAAAATTAGCTATCTTTAGCCTAGTTCCTGGGACCTTGTCTTTTTTTAAATAAAATCACAGACATTTGGTTAGGCTTTTAGGTGACCGTCATTTGAAGCATTTTCTTCATCAAAATTCTGTGGATATTTTACCTCTAAATTCAAAACGATGGATTAGAAAATTAGTGGTATTGCACTGGAATAAAAAGCTCCATATGGTAATTACCTAATAGCATGAGAGTATCTTTGTCTTTGATCAGCATTGCAAAACTCAACAGATTAATTGCACTGAGCTGTGGCTCTCATTAATAGATGGAATGAGCGCTATGTGCTCAGTGTGTTATCACCTTATCACTATCAATGTTGTATGTTCATTTAAGATACAAAATAACCTGACTGTAAACATCTGGGATTGGATTTTTGCATATAAAACTCTTGGTGAAATACTTAGCTTTTTTGTTTCTTTTTGGGTTGGGTGACTGTGAATCACTATGAYACCAAATATGCTTGTTTAACAGTTCTTCAACTGTCAAATTTAATTAAAAGTTTCACTAGAAGGATTTAAATGGTGTATATATAATGGTCTTGAATTCGGTGTGCATTCAGTCCTCTTAGCACCGCTTGAACGAAGAGGAAGGCAGTTTGTCTGGAGGGTGATTTGCTGCAAAGGAAAAGTCTTGTGCAGGACAGAGCAAGTATATCTCTTTCTTTGCCAGTATGTTCTGTTTAGCCTGTTGCAAACAATGTGCCAAGTGTCTATTGCACTTTTATCACGTGGTGAAAGTTATGAAGTGAGAAAAGTTGGTTCATTTTTACTTGGAGCCAGGATAGGGCAATCTTGCAGTCCTGCTTTTTGTTGTACAGATAAAGATCCCAGTCAACTCAACTTGTGCAGTATTGTACTCATTCATTCATAGCTACTTCCCAGTTTTCTATCTTTTGTTAGGAGATATTGAAAAATTCCCAGATGCATTTTCACCCCTCATTTTCAGTAAAGAATTATTTTCTGTCTCTTTGTCCTTTTCTAGAATTTCCTCCTTGTTTTTTGCATATTCCCAGTTTAAAACCATCTGTTCAGTTGCTGTTAAGCCTTTGCTTCAACCTTAATAACTTCATTGTAGAATGAGTAATTCTGACATTTGCACTTAGTCTTATTAGCAAAATGGCATTCATGCTGGGATGTTGTTAGGAGTAGAGGTCATCRTTTTCATACAGAATTTTTGCATGACAACAAAATGAGCATCATTAAATAAGAATCCAGAAAATGGAAAGCAAGATTTAAATCAGCCAACTGTTAAARTATTGTAGGCACGTATACCATGTTCATAATGAATCCAAGCCTTTCAGTTAAGACAGATGTTATCTTTGATGCGGAATTGCTTGCTAGCCTTGAGTACCGTGAACTTGCACGTCTGTGTGTGTGTTTATACTCTTGGTGCAGATTCTTTCTTTCTACCCGTGCTGTTACTTTTCTGCTTCTAGACTAGAAGAGACAGTCTGAACATCATACTCACACCGACACAGAAGGTCATGGGAATAGATACATTCTCACTGCATGGAAAAGGAAACATTTACTTCTTTTGCATTTCAATGCCTCTTACTTTTTGATTGGAACAGAATTTTTAGTTAGCTAATGGAAAATTAATGAATCTGGTGGTTGTGGTACATGTTCAACATCAATAGGCCTTTCCAAAATGCGTCAGAAAGTTTTTATAAGGATTTTCAAGCAGAGAAACAAACAGCTTTCAGTCAAAGTAATCAAAGGGATCTTCAGTCTTCAATATGCAGCTATCTCTCTTTCTTATCCTGCTTTTACACTGCWTATGATCTTTTGGTTAGCTGAGGAAAAAAAACAGAGATACTGGAGCTATTGAAAAAAATAGTTTTCATGAGGACTAGATTTTACTTTGTTTTAGCAGAAAAACATATTTCCGCATCTCCCCTTTGTATAACTTGTGTTTGTCAAATTGACAATTGTGTCCCATTCACAGGCCAAAATAATTATCTCTGTTACTGTAAGTGATTGTCTGAAGATATGCAGGAGATAAGGTTTGTAGGGAGAAATAATCTTGATTGGACCAATCAACATGGTTGGAAGGTTTGAGGATTGATTCATACTCTCTTTTTTGGAAGACCAGTAATTGTTCAAGTGCATCTTGGGAATATTAACTGTGAAARCTAATTAGGCTCTCCCTAAGAGTAGGTAATTTGTGTGAATGAATGTGTGAATGAACCGTAATCCACCATAATCCAGTGGCTGTATTAGAACTCAGACACCAGATATTATAGGTAATTTATTTTATTTGAAGGAGGTTTAACTTAAGATACCCTGATAAAACAGTTAGAAAGACATGTTGGGGGGATGTAAAGGTAGAAGTACACTTTTGATCGCCAAGGTTTGACTTCTGGGTTAGAGAGCTGACTGCTTTATTGAAATAGTGTCAGTATTTCTTCCTCTTACTTCTATTCTGTTTTGATGTCATTCAGATATTCACTGAATAAATACAGCTTTGTTAGAAAGTAAGTAGCTGAGTAAATCGGTTAACTGAAGTTGACAGTTCATGATTTACAATAGAATACATTAATAATATTTTAATATAGTCACTGAATAATAGTTACAGTTTTGTAAGGCATTTACCCCAAACCCAAGGTAGTTGTTAAAATGAAAAAAACAAGAAGCTAAAAAAGGAGGCATGGAAGCAATCTGTGTCAAGGAAAAACAGCAGCAAAAAACCAAAACTTCATTTGTTTGTTTGCAGTATGCCCTGCTATAGCCCTTCTTGTTATATGTAAATGAAAATAGTAAAAACAAATCAACACATTTAAGGTATAATGGAAAGTAAAACAATGCACATTGTTTACGGCATTGGCAAGCCCTGATTTTTGCAATTGTGACTGCTTTCCTCATTTGCACGGTCTTGTTCCCCGTGAACAAAGGCTTCCTGATTGTCACATGAACTTGACTAGAAAGCTGTGCTGCAGCTGAAGAGATATCAAATATTAATATTTGTGCTCATATAGCCMAAAGTGTGCTCCCTGAATAGATCTGGAGCCTGGCTGTAGCTATGGTCTCATAAAAACTAAATACAATTTAAAAATACAGTAATAAATCARTGCCAATAACTGATGCAAGGCAAAATCATATATGCAACTTCTGAATCTGAGATGAAAGAGAAAGCCAGACAAAGCAGAAAATATTGTATTTACCAAGAAAGACAATACCTTCTTATATATATTTTAATATGAAGCATGAGGCAGCAGGAGTTTTTATGGGTTAAAATATATATTCATACATAGATATAGATCAGTAGGCCTATATTTTAAATTAAAAGGCATTGCAGGATATCCTCATTATTTAATATATGAGTTTAAAGAAAGTTTTTCTTTGTTTCACAACACACGTAGATTATATTGTGTAGGGCTCTTAGCATGTAACCTTCAGAACAGGTTCTTTTTTCAATTTGGAAAAACACTGGCTGTAGAAACTGCTTGTAGGACATTACACAGTATCTGTGCTTGCCATAATTACACAGGAGTCCCACAGTGGGTCTGACTTGACCTGACTTAATAACTGTGCCTTATGCCTTCCTTCCTTATTTAAAAGTAAGGCTGTAGCAGCAGGACAGCTGTTGACCTTTTATTTTTTGGAAGGCATCAGAACGGAAAGAGAGTTCACTGACTTGTTGGGAAGTCATCGGTGCATCTTTGCCAGCAGAAAGTATGTAAGCAGCAATTTGCAAATATTGTGTACTCACCTGGCGATCTCTCCACTTACCTTTTGGCTTTTATTTGCACTAGCCATTAAGATGTGAAGTTTTGATGATCGCCCATAAGCRCTGTCTTTCTGAAAAGACATTGTCTCTCTTCCTGTAGTGTAACCATGGAGACAGACAAGGAACCCTTAAAGAAATCGAACATGCTGTGCTAATTAATSCTACCCTTCATTTTTCTTTCATTTGAAGGATATGGTTAAATAAATTTTGCATGAGTAAGCATATTTGGATATGCAAAAGKGTTGTAAAATAAATAGCTTTTTTCAAAATTATTTTTGCAGAAAGATACCTGAAAAAGAATGGTAACTGTCATCTATTTGCATCTGGAACATCAAAACAAGAAATGCAGTATCTTGTTAGTGTTTCATATATATATATTGGAAGCATTGGGTTTAAACTGTAAATATGTCTGGAAGATGATATTTTGTTCATGCCTTAAGTGTGATGAGAGACACTTGCATTAATTTTGAGCAGTCAAATGAAAGCATTCATAATTGCAAATGCCTAATTTATGCACCAAGAGTATTATTCAGAAAAAGCAAACTTTGTTCCCTTTCTTAGAGAAGACAAAGAAGCTCCTCGGAGGCATTAGCCTAATTTAGGTACTTTGAATTCTGCACTGGAGGAGTGACTGCCTAAAACAGAGGGACTTTATTCCTGTGCCAAAATTTAGCCTTTGTGGCTATTTACCTCGGTTGCTCAGTTCTGCTTTCCATTTGTCCATTTAGTCTCCAAACTAGTGTGTGTGCATAACGAGGAAACCAGTTGGCCACAACTTAAACCATATGGCCTGTAACCATAAACCTCTCAAGCCTGGTGCAGCTATGCTGCTTGTTGCTAATGAATGAGTTCAGCTTGCTCTTACAAATTCAGGTTCTGTTTATAATTTTCTCTGTTCCAGAAGTGATTTTCTGATAAGCGTCYGAGGAACTAAATATAGCTGCTAACCTCTGATGAGGTTTTCATGGTGGTTTGGGAGTGAGGAGCAGATTAAAGAAAAAGATTTAGTTGCCAAACACACAGAGATTAGCAGGAAAGGGCCATCTTTTAAAATCTGATCAATCTTCAGTTATCCTGGGAGAAATCAGAGCTGAAGGGGACCTAGCAGCATAGGGGCAGAGGGAGTAGRATGGGGCAGCAGTCCCAGTCAGATGGGAGGTTTGGTTCCATGCTGAATGGTGGCACCACAGGAAGAAAGGTGTTTTGGGTGCTGGCTAGCACTGGCTAGCTAGTATGATGGCAAAGACTGKCAGGCAGGCAGGAATATTGTATGATTTGCAGTTTGATTGCTGGTTTGGTAAATTGAGTCCTTACTGCTTCCTGCATGGGAGATTTCTTGAGTGGATCAGACTTMATATCATGGAGACTTGAGTTCCTTTATCATCCCACAAGCTCTAAAGCTTTTTGCYAGTTTTCCCCAAAAGTATTTGGGGTAGATCACATGGCATTGCTGGCTTCTTAGATGTGCATTTCCCCTGCGTGCCCATGCCCTTTATCCTATCAAAGCTAGGTAGGAGGTAAGAGAAGGGATGGTTTGCAATCAGATTCAGTCTTCCTGCGAACAGGAAGCAAGAGTAAAAGGAAACTGGAAGGGAGGATCAGTCAGGCAAAGGACATTCGCCWTCCAGGCTGGTCAAATCCTTTCACCATTTTGATTTAGCTTAAGAATAGTAGGTCCAGATCCACAAATATGGAGACTACTGTTTCAGTTTAGTTCTGTGGGAATATGTGGGTATAAGAGTAGGATCTRTTCCTTAGCAGTGTATGTGATGTGGCCTTTCCTCTGGGCCCCTCTGGAGCTGTGCTGCTTTTGCCAACCCAGAGTTCTTGGCATGAGCCAAGATAGTGGTCAAGCTGATGACCAGCTGCACAAACATAAAGGAGATGGGAGTCTGAAAACTGAACAAAGAATGGTTATTCAYGTTTGAAATGTTGGGGTTTTTTAGAAATTTTGGCATACAAGTAAAATTATTCCCCTATGCTGTTCTAATTGCTATAATCAGTGGATATTGCAATCTACTGGCAAGGTTTGCCATCGTTATTATGGAGATGTATTCAGTGAGATTAACTATTCTTAAGTAGCTTCTCCAGTTGTATTAAGTATAAAGGTGCAAAGAACTAATCTTCACATTTATGTGAATTCTCGTGTTGTATATTCCTTTCTGAGTGCAGGACCTTATTTTTTGGCTTCTCCGTGACCTTCTGTTTTAGTAATTTTATTGTTTTGTGAAGAGGAAATYAATAATCTTTTTTTCAGAGGACAAGAAAATCTAGCAGTTTATAGTTGTGATTGCTCTTACTTGTGCACGTCCAGTGTTCCCAGTCAGGGGCTGTGGTGCCTTCATAGCCTTATTCAAAGCAATAACTAGGAGCAAATTAGGTGGGGAAAGGTGTTTGTAGGCATATGATGGAAGCAGTCACCATAGCCTGAAATATCTTTTTTCCAGTTCCTGGATGAGAGAGGCTTTCATAGGAGAACTGTTAGGAAAGTATGCTCTTTACTGCTGTTTTTAGCATRTAACAATCTCTCCCAAAATCTTGGCAGTTATACATGAGATAGATTATGGTTGTGTTAGTATATGTAACAAATTCTGTAAGGATTTGCATTCCAGTTAGTGTTAATTATTTCAAATGACTGGCAAGCTTAAAAGACAATTTTTGTAAATACTGTATCTTCAGTAGGCCACTGATCTGGAGAGATTTCACTGAAATGATTTTTGCTCTTGAGATTTTTACATTGCCAATGTATATTTGTTGAGARATGCAAGAATTTTGCACATACCATTTTCTGATGTATTGCTGCAATGTTAATATTTATTTGAATGCAAATGTATATATGCCTCGCCTGCTTCCAGATATAACCTTGAATAAATAGGCTTGGATTTGTTGCATAAACTGTGGAAGGTTTCCATAGGCTTCCCTGGAGAATCCCATCTGTGACACTGTTTGTATTGGAGTTTGTTTTTTGACGTAACACTGAAATGAAAGACAACGATGCCAAAGGATGAGTAGTTACGGAAATGAAAGCTTTTGTTTATTTGTCTTGCATTTAGATATACCACAATGTATCCTTGCATCTCTATTGGTCCTGTTGTTCTCATTATCAAAGGCACACTTTATTATTTCTTCATAATAATCACAGCTCTGTTCAGYCAGGTACTAACTACATGATAGATGCTACTATGTTCTTTCACTAAATAATGTATTCCAGTGCTAGAAGAAACAAAAGCTGGGAATATGCTATCATGTTATGTGGTGTGGGTTCATATATCCTTTTAGGATCTTAAACTGTAGAGCAAAACATTTCTTTGTTTTGTCTTTATTAATTTATTTGTATTTGCCACACAGGTCTTGCAAGAGCTAAATCAGTTCCCAGCCACACATAYTCCAATGAAGTGGTTACGCTATGGTACAGGCCTCCAGATGTCCTTCTGGGATCAACAGAATATTCCACCTGCCTTGACATGTGGTAAGAGTAGCATCCTTATATAAGACTGTGTAGGTGCTTTAGCTTTAATTTTGCTTAGACATGTAAAACAAACATGTAACAAGATCAGTGGTACGGGTTAAGTGCTGTGTATGCAGTAATTTGTGTAGTTCACTTAGTATTTCCTTAAAGGAATCCCCTCCTGCCACCCACAGTTTGCTGCTGGTATCTAATGTTGATACACCACCAGCAGATCCGATAATGCTTTGCAAGGGGGTTAGCTGTTATTCCCTGCTTTCTGTAGACTTAATCTGATACATTAYGTTGCAGAAGATAGACTTTGTTCCTTAGCAAACAGCTGGTAACCATGAATACTTACTAATTCATGATACAATAACACGATATGATTTTTTGGTAAAAAAAAGGTAAAATGAGTGGCCAGGTAGAGCCTTGTATTTGTGACTGAAATGCTGAAACTTGCCATGCCTGCTCAGAGCTTCACAACTGTAGCAGGGACAAAACCAGGATTCTCAGGACGTGAAAATGCAGCCTCCATTCTTAATGCACTCTAGTAGTTTGGAGTAAGTCAGTGTGTGACGTGTTGTTGAGCAGGTTTCTTTCAAGTCTGCAGGTATGAAAGARGGCAGCTTGATGTGTGCCACAGATAGCCGCTTGCTCACTTTGAATAACATCATTTAGGCTGGTGTTGAACAAAAAGGTGTATGCTTGGCTTTGACTGTTAGAAACTAAGGTGGAATTTCTTTGTTTATCCTGTAGCTTTTGAGGTCACGAGATCTCTGTAATCTGTACAAAATCTGTAGTTAGTAAGAACTGTGTCAGTGGAAGCACTGCATGTTGAATGCAGAAACAGAAGTGTGGAAAAAGAAGTTTTTCTTTATAAAGTTCCATGCTGTGGAAGAAATTAATTTATTTTCAGTGTATATTTGATTAACCTTTTAAATCTACACAGCTCACTTCATTTGAGAAAAAATATATACTGAACAAATTCCAAAGGAATATAATGATTTGTTAGTAGCTTGCTTGAAATATCGTTATGTTTAATACATGCAGTCTGTATTTAGAATTAGGATTATGTTAAAATTTAGAGGTAGCTATAAGATAAGGGGAGGAGGAATTTAAGTTTTCAGAAAGGCTGTRATGGTAGGAGAATAATATTTACAATGGTAATCTTGAAGTGTTTCATAGTACTAAAGCAGATGACCTAGCAAGAATACCTTTTTTTCCAGAGGAAAGTAACTAAGCATGAGTAGGCTGTGTTTGTTCCTGTAACTCTGAGATCAGAAGAAGTGGCATGAAAAACTGTTTTGCTGGAAGTACCATCTAGTTTTTCCCTGTAGTGCTGTCAGTCTTGACTTCTGGAGGCCACGGTTAGAAGCTGCAGTATTATTTTCTTTGGAGAGTTACACAGTATAAATACTGGAGCAAATAATACTGAAGAGAGAACTTAATATAATTGGGTCTCCAGCTGCCTTAGTTCCTTGACCTGTTAGGGTGGGTGAATCAAGAGCCAAGAAAGGTGAACAAAAGTCTCAGGATGTGAATGTTGTTACACTGCAACTGTACCAGAGGCCAAGGCAGTATCTTCTTTATCAGCTGTCTGGCTTTCTTCAAACCTCACGAATCTAAAATCATTTCTCCTGTGCATCTTAGCTTCTCATTTGTGCTAAAACTGCTCTGTTTTCCCAAGGATCTGTTCAACCTAGTGTCTTCACAGACTGCTTGCAATCCTTGCATCCCATCTGCTCCTGACKTTTTGCAGTCATCTTTTTGCCCAGATACACCTCTGATCCTTTCAGCAAGAAGCTTGGCTTGCTCAGGGTGAGGTATGGCAGCTGCAGAAGAAGATGGAAATAGCTGGTAGACATAAATAGTCCTTTTTGCTCATCTTGAGATAATTCAGTCAGCATATGTTCAGCTTTCAAGAATCCCACATCCATGTGTATGTGTACATATATGTCTGAATTAGTGAAAATATATAAAAAGAATTGAAAGAAAATGTGGAAAGTTCTAAAGAAATTTTGATATCTTTARTAAAGCAAATTGCTTTAAAAGTCCTATAAAATGCTTTTTTGTCAAAAACAGAAATCAGAATCTTTTTGTTAATATTTACCAATTTAAAAGCTCATTGCTTTTTGAAAGTAACATTTGTGTTTTAAAAATGGGCAAGGGATTTTAAAATTTTCATTCTCACTGAAACTTTTTCACAAAGAATCATTTACTCAAAAGTTTAGTACTTCATAAAATAAAATTTTTTAATAATTCTTCCAATTGATAATGTTAGTAAAAGAGCTATAAAAAGCCCAGTCAAGCTATGTATAGTCATTGTAATAGAGATCAAATTAATCCATGCAGCTAATAGAAATATTTTAAACAGACTTGGCATTACTTTCATGAAATATGTTTATATTCAGATTAAAGGGAGAGAAGGACAGATCAGTGCAGGACTCAAAATGTCACTTTTAGGACCTTTAAAATGAGGCAAGGATCATTGCTGAAGAGCTTGAACAATAGCCATAAATTATGTCCTCTCATGCTGAACATTTAATATAGGTCCAGGAAAGATCCAGATGCCCAGGGGTAGAGGCAGGAAGCTTTATTTCAAATGAAATCTGAAGTCATACTACTGCTGTACTAGGCGTGTAGCACTGATAAAATTTCTAGTGCCTTATGCAAATTGGTGAACTATGAGAAGTGTAGAAAAAAACTTCATAGTTGTTTCTTTCACGATAGAAATTTATACAGATGCTGAATTATTGCCAAACCAGAAATCAGATTAGAGCAAATTTATATTGTATGTGACAGAAGAGTTCTAGTTTTTTTTCTCTCTCCGCTTTACTGGGTTACCTGAGACAGCACTTCCAATTTAAATGCAAGAGATATAACTACATGTTAAGGTCACTTATGCTGATTTGGTAAATCTAATAGTGAGCTCTGYTAGAGTAAAGTCAAGCTTGGGGCTTTATTTGTATGATGGAGGTACCAAAATTACATTACAACCACTTAGTGACTTCCTGGAGTGGGAGGAAGGGAGAGGAAGGGGGAGACAGAGGGAGGGAGGAAAGAGGGAAGAGGCACAAGGAGAAAGCTACCTTCCATCAGATGCCAAGATAATTTAGTAATTTTGTTATCAAAAGTGTGTTTGTAGCATTAGCATCTTTATGCAATTACTGGCATTATGTCCTTATATCAGATACTGTGTGCTCTCATGTGTCTTTGTTGATAATCTGCATTAAGACAAAACGAGATAGCCACTTCGCTAAATATTTAAATAATGTTGAGGTACAAAGCACAGCTGTTTCTTCCATTTAGGAAGAAAAATGACACGGCCTTTGCTTTAGCCATGATAAATGACATTTCATGGTGGTTCCCAAGGAACGGAAAGTGGGCTGTTATTGAGCCAGCCACATGAAAAAAGAACCCAAATATTAACCGCTGGACAGGGGCTGGGAAGCAGGTGGCAGAGGCTGCAGGCTATTTTTACACTTCATTTGCTGGTGTAGGGCATTAGGTTAGTAACTAAAAGCTAATGATCCGCATACAGTATTACATTCTCCTGCTTTCTGTTTAAATAGCCACTGGCAATAAAATAATATTAATGAAGACATACATGCATTAATGGTGTCAGGCTGGTGATGGAAATCCATGCCGTGTGCTTTGTGATTTACTGCTGACAGCATGTGATACAGTGGCATTGYGTGAGTGTATTATACCTGAGACTGCATCAAAGAACTCTGATAACTTTTGATAAGCTTTTTTTTCCTCTTGATGAAGACTTACTAGCAGCTAAGAAAAGGGCTTTCAATTGCCTCTGGTATAACTTCCCAATCCTTGAATTTTATGGTTCTTTGAAARTCAATGCAAGGAAAATAAGCTTCAATACATAAAGAGTTTATAATAAATTACTAAAAACCATATATAGGTCATGCAGATATGTAAGGGAAAAATTCCCCAAATTAACCTATTCTGTTGTTCCTTGCAGGAAGAATATAGTATTAGTAAATGAAGTAATTTAAACAGATTATTAAATCCCTTTTGAGTCATGCAATGCATGTGCTGCTGCATCTGGGCTTCTTAGATCAGGAAGTCACTAGGGATGTTTTATTTTCAGGTGCAGCTGGCTATAAACTGTATTTGCTAACAGCTGACAATGTTTTGCATGTTGCATTGTTTTATTTTTAAAAAAATGCAATGAAAGAATGATCGGATGTAAACTTGTAATCACAATTCARGTAAACTAAGAAATTAGAGGCCATGATATTTTTTAAATTCACTTATATTAACTAATATCAGCTATGCTTAGTGCTGTAGAATAAATTACTTATAACTAGGCCAGTCACATTATGAAATTACTTACTAATCACAGTTATAGAACTTTGTAGCATCTGGATTGATAGATAAGATCAATTCTCATCTTAATCTAGGGAAAGCTATTTACGTGGAGTTTTTTCGTTCTATRGCTAGAAAAATAAATAGTATTTTTCAGATACCAAACAGTCTCCTCAAATAACCTACTCTGAGGGCAAATTAGAGGGTTCTCTGTAATTCCATGCATGCTTTCATGAATATTTGACCAGTGAAGACCTATGACAGTAATTAAGATATTTATTATATGAAAGTGGATCTTGTCTTAGACACAGGTGCACCAAATTATCTTTTCACACAGGGGACATTACAAAGGCATCTTTATCCTGTATCTGCTGTAAACAGTTTTCAGTGAAAGAAATATGAGAGTGGGAGTCCCAGTACATACTGAAGAAATAGTGCTTCCAGCCCAAGAGAGAAAACATGTAGGGTAAATTGTTTTTTTTTTTTTGCCCTTGGTGTTTTTTATCATAATTTCCAGGACTAAGAAATGCTAATCCTTAAGTGGTGAAGATGTTGTGGCAACTATCAAGGTATTTTTAATCTAACTTCGGGAGAAAACACTAGCAATGAGAGGAGTTTTATTGGATAAATTAGCTTATGATTGGAAAAGTTTCATGGGGTCTGATTCATAGAAATACTGTGAGAGGGGAAGCCACCTTATCTGTAGTTATTGGAAGGGCATTTCAATTCCTATCTGAAAACTACTTTTATCCATTTGGAATAAGATTTACTCATCACTTTTCCACTATTAATAATATTTTTTATGTGTGACAGGAAAGCATTTCAAAAAAGTATCTGGATACATGCCATGGAAAGAAAACAAGGAAGAATGTGTTCAGCTGGAAAATATCATATGAAATAGATCTAATTCTGTTTATAAGTAGGATCATACAGAAGCATGAATTTTTTTTGAATAAATAAGGTAAAAATCTCTGTGCCCTTCCAAAATGTTGTATATTACTAGTGGATTTTATGGAGGAGACTCCAGTATTGCCTCTTGGTAATGAATATATAAAAACCAAGCAGATTATTTTTCTTCTGATATATTTAATAGTGCAAAGCCAGACATGTAGTTTGGGAAACTTGGATGAAAACTGTTCCTCTGAATTTCAGAAATCTTACCAGGAGGATTACTGGAAGCAATTACTTGGTTTTCATAAAAAGCCTTAGCCCTCTGAAGCCAATTACTGCACACTGAAACCAGGCTTCTTGACAGATAAAGCTTCTTAGGTGAAGGCCAGTATACATCTTTACTATGAAGAGAGTGGTGAATGTCATCACCTACCCTGAGCCTGTTAGAAAGCATTGCAAATCTGTTTAGGGCAGAAAGTTCAACAGTTTTTAACAGTTTCTCAAATAACCACCCAGACTTTATGTAATCTCCATTTAAGTAAAAACTAAAACTCAGTTTGAACACAACTCCTTGTTCTGAATTGCATCTGTCATCTTTTGTATGGATCCCACAAGAGTATTAGCTGAAGGAAACAAGAAATCTTTGTTATGGAGACAGGAATATGAATTCTTAAGCCAAAAAAAAAAAAAATCCAAACAAACATAAAAACCCCAACAACCACTAAACAAGTTAATTTTTAGGGAATAGGCTCTTGCATTACAAAAGCTCTTGCATTACAGAAAATATGCAGTTTCTTGATGCATCCAAGTTTRTTATTACAGGCTGGTTTACTATGTCAATTCAGATGTAACAGCAACTCATTTAGCTGTGGTCTTAACTCTTACTCCATATAAGGCTGCATGGTGACAGCCGGAGTCCTAGAAAATTAAGCAGGACAATAGAAGAGCAATGTTAGATAGTATGGCGGCATATGGTCTCATCAATACATCAATAGGGTTAGTCATGCTTTTTGTCATCAGAGGGTGAGCCACACATTTCAACACGAGATGGCTGTCACTTTGAGTCATGCTTATTTTGCAAGGTCATCCCAGACTGTTCCACTGAGAAGATCTCTGAACCAAGTCTCAGAAGTAGCAGCATTTGGCTTATTCAGAATCAGTTTTATATAAAATAATAGGGAAATCTAAATTGAATGTACTGAAATATGCTATGCTAATGTTCTTTTGTCACACAAATAATTTCTCAAATGATGCCAGAAAATGCCCCCATATGCTGAGTGTGCACAAGTAATACATAAAGAATGTACCCTTGAAAATACATGCATGCTAAGCCAAGTTAATTGGTCATATTTTGTATTTTAAGAAGTAATCTCTGCATCAGAGAAACTAGAGATGGGAGTGATCTATGAGATCATCTTATCCACCCCACTGTTAAGGCCAATCTGTTCCCTGAAGAATATTCCTAAGTGTTTCAGTTTGTCTAGTTTTACGTGGCTATAACAGTGGAGTTTCTAGCCCATTGGGAAGCTGTGGCATGGAACAATTGTTAAGTGTATTTCTCTAACATTCACCATAAAATTTTAATTTCTGATATGCATTYGACTATTTCTAGTTACACTACCTTAGATATACCTACAGGTAGATCTATTGGGATCTGCTGGGAAACAGTAAAATCCTAATCAGTTCTTACCTCTCTTTCATTTTGCATAATTTTAAGTACAGAGTCATCACATACTCCCTGTCCCTCATGTATTTTTTTAGCCAAGAATGACCTAGTTCTTTTAATTTTCTTTACAAGTTTTCCTGACCTACAAGTCAGTTCTTCTGGCACATAAATAATTTTTGCTTTACTCGGAAATCTCTCTGACCTGTGTAATTSTTTGTGAGGTCTACAAAAAGAAGCCTAAATTACAAGGCTGTATATGATTACTGTATATGTGTGTGTACCTAAAGGTTTGTGATTCAGTGATCCTATTACATATTTAATTTCTACTTCTTATAAGTCTAGTGTAAAACTCAGTGATACCACTAAAACATCTTTTAAAGTATCAGCCCTGCCATTTCAAAGCCTTTGTTTGATATTATGGCTTTCTAGATATTTTCTATCATTTCAACGTTGGACTTTTTCTWTTTTCTTTTCTTTCTTTTTTTAATATCTATTTAATCTTTTTTTCCTATGGGCTTACTCCTCAAAATGCTGAGTTGAGTGCCTGAAACTTGGAAACCAAGCATATGGTTAATTTTCAAATGTGCCAGAGTTGAACAGCAGTCTTCCAGCTTAAACCTCAGAGCTTGTTTGTATCTTTCTCCTCAGTGATTTTAATAACCATTTGATTTTTGTATTAGCTATTCTTTGAACCCCAGTGCACTTTCACCYTCATTTCAGATTGTAACTGAAAAAAACACTAGGCTGTACAAGTTTTCAAGACACTTAATAGGACTCTTTTTCCAAGCAGAGAACAGTCCTTCAGTGGTGGTATTCACAGTTCTTMCTTGATTTTCTCTTTTGATTTGCATCAGATCTACTAAAAATGGAAAATATTGTAAATAGAGTTTGTGAAACAGAATATAAAATTATCTGCCAAAATCACAGAATGGTTGAGACTGGAAGGGACCTCTGGTGATCATATACACCATCTACCGTCTACAATATTTCTGTTCACTGACTAGCATAAGGTTCTCTCCATACAGCTGCAATGTTATAAAATGATGAGCTAATTTAATCAAATGCCTGTTTTCTGGTTGCAAGAATAGAACTCTGATCATCTTTTCTGTAGACCAAATTCAGTAGTTTTATTTCTCATCTTGAATAAATGGCTCCTGTCTGAAATCTTTTCTTGCCTGAGATCTTGCTATTGTTTATAAATATTTGACTAAGATGTATTGTGCCTTTCTATGCCTAATGAAGCACTAACCAGAGTGAATGATGAATGACAGTTTAATCAATTCAGTTCCTTCAGTGGGTAGCAGAAGCATATGGAACATAAATTTTAACCTCTCCCTTCTATAAGCACCTGAATTCATCTAAAATTGGATATGTGAGAGCTGTKCTTTCCAAAGTTCTGCTTTGCTTTYCATTGGCTAAGGAGAACCTTGGCTTAATGTGTTTAGGCTTGGGAATGTGAAAAAAAAATGTGATGTATGTTTGATTTTATCTTTCAAGTTTGATTATCAGCTCTCATTGTCCTTAAACATAAAATTGCTTCATTATTCAGTAGTGGTCAAAGCATTCAGAAATGAGTAAAGCATGGGTTGAGTGCCAATCACCTTAGTTAAGTGGTGTGTATAAATATTCAGCCCTGGCCTTGATGAAAACATGCCATCTATTTTCATTMGGTGTTTTTACTCTAGAACCACTTCCTCACCAATATATGCACCCACTCCCCTAAAATTAAATGCTACTTTCTGAGTGCATCATCATGATGAATAAGCARTGATAAGGTATGTAATTATTACATTCCAAATAGATTACTTCTAAAACCAAAGTTAAATGAGAAATTATGACTGGAATTTTCTGATTTAAAGGACAAAACCTCACAATTTAAGGTAATGATGGTGCTGTAACTAGCCTTGGGAATTCGTGGTTCATTCTGATCTGTATTTTGAGTTGTTGTATTTGTTTTGAGTGAAGATATTTTTTGTGTGATCACTTGCAGAGACACAGTTATATAGCATGCATACAAGTTTGCATGCAGAAGCTGTGTATGTTTAGAACAATTTAATTGAGTTAAAACATACAATCAAATCCTGTGTTCTGCTGGCAGCTAAGGGAGGTGTTTTCTCTTAAAATAATTTTTGCTGAAGGAGCAAGTACCTTTTGTGCTCTTTTCATCCAGAAAAGAAGCAAATGAGTTTGTAATTTATTTTGCTCCTAGGAGCAGGAAATCCACAGGTCATCTGCAGAGCCAAAGAGCTGCAGAAACTTTCAAGTCTTAAGAATCCGTTCTTTGTGCTGTAGTTTGTGTTTCTCAGATATTTCTTTCCTCTGAGTACCCAGTATTTCCTGCAGTGGCTCTTTAGGGAGTGGGGTGAGGAGGACCCATGTAAAGTACCTTTTGTGAGAGAGTGAGGAGCGGCGCTGTAACAAGGTGGCTGTAGCTAATGGAGAGAAGGGAGATGGGAGGAGAGGAAGTCAGTGGCTGCTCAGWGCCTCTGGGGATGGAGTCAACAGCCCCCCAAAAGCTGTGTGTGGGGAGAGGGGAGAAGAAAGCCCAAGCAAGCTCAGCCCAGGAGTCTTCTGCACTTGGGCAATAGCTTARTTCAGTGGCTGTCATGAGCTTTGTGCCCTTTTCCTTGCTGCTCACTCGTTTTTTCCAGATTTTCCCCGTGCAGAGCCCTCGCAGGATGGGTACCCCCATGCCGCAGACCCGTGCCTGTTCAGCTGCTGCCAGGGTTGTGCTCTCAGTGCCCATCCTGCGGGGCCAGGGCTCATTTGGGGCAGGAGTGTGTGCATGGCGCTTGGAAGCGCTTGTGCTCGCCCAGATGGAAAGCAGTTGCCAGGGCTTTACTGGTCTCTGCTGCTGCCATCCTTATTCCTGCTGTCTCCACAAGTCTTTCAAACACCTGAAAAGAGATGCGTTCATATACATGCGTTGTTTTTCACTGAAGGCATACAATCCTCCTTCCGTCTTGTGCTGATAGAAAATTATTGTGATTTTGATGATGGAGACAAAAGCATTGATTGTGTTGCCTGTTTAAGGTAAAAGAAATCTTTCTAACACTATATACTTTCTTTTTTTCTTCTGTAGGGGAGTGGGTTGTATCTTTGTAGAAATGATTCAAGGGGTTGCTGCTTTTCCAGGAATGAAAGACATTCAAGATCAACTTGAAAGAATATTTCTGGTGAGTTCTTTATGGCTGAAGTAGTGCACTTAAGACAACAAAATATTAAAACTGACTGATAGATGTTCACATGTGTCTTTGTGTCTGGAATTAGATTACTAGTGGAAGAAAGATTCAGAATTCTAATGTATAAGCTAGATGCATTTTACTTTATATATTCTTGAGAATAATGTAACATGTTTAGATCCTGCAGAATATGTTTTTTTTTTGCAAGAAATGTTTTTCAAAACAACCTATGGAAATTTTTTTTTAAGAGGATGTGAAACAAGCTTCCCAAATGTGAGCCAGTGTAAAATCCAACCATCCTGTCATGCCTACTTTGCAAGTAGTCTAAAATTAACACTCTGAGCGCTGCTCTATTATAGTAAACTAATGTAGTGTCGGTGTGAAATCTTTAGTTTGTGGGACAGGCATGTAGAGGGAGAAGTAAAATATGAAGTGGGATGAGAAATAGAAGAGAATGCAGAAATTGTGATTATACTCAAGCTCAACAACAGTCCTTGACTGCTGCTTCTACAATGTGGTTGGGCCATTCGTAAGAGTATGGGTAGCTTGTAGGCACTGATGACACATCCACATTGGAAGTGAAAGAAGAGGTAATTTATACTGAACGTATATCATCATTTGTACGTTTTATTTCCATAGCTTTTTTGGCTTCGGCTGTGCCTATGCACGTGTTGGGGGGGGCCTTTGGGTTTTGTTTTGTGCATTTTTGAAAGAACTTGCTCTTTCTCCTGTTACGATCTGAGTTTCAGTGGTTCCCTTTCAAAAGGCTYGGGAAGAACCTTTTGAAAAGGGAATGGGGTTTTGTTGAGTCCTGTGCCTCAGATGGCGGGAGCTGGGGGCCGTGCCACTGRGGAGCAGAGTTACTGGGGGAAGCCACTGCTGGCCTAAGGGGCACGTTGTTGACACTGCGGACTGGCCTAAGGGGCATGTATGGAAAGAAGAGCTTTCTCCCCTCAACCCGTCAACCTCTGTTTTGGTTCTGCCCACAGATTTAACATACAAACATGAGTATACCCTTGCTTTTAAAGATAATTCTGTCATTAGTCATTTGTTTCATATGCAAAGATTTATTTTGTCCTATGGGGAGAGAAAAAAATCTTTGATACGTACTGCATTTATTAAATTTACATTCTTCATTTTACCCAGACTTGCTTGTACTGTAACTCTTTTGTTGGCAYGTCAGTGACTTTAATAAGTGCTTTCAGGAGTGACTCAGAAAATCTCTCTAAAACAAGATTTTCTTGTTTGATTGTGATATAGAAATGTCTCGTTTTGTGTAAAATATTTTATTATKCTGCATGCTTGGCTAATACCTTAAAAATTCAGTGCTGTGGAAATAGCAACATACACTCTGAGAAACAGTTATGAACAATATCTGTGATGTATCTAATTGCCTTGTTTTGTTCATCAGCTTATATATTTTACATAGTAATCTTAGGGCCCATTTTAGAGTTTTGCTTTTTAAAATTTTCACAGTTCTCTTTTACAGAGATGAATTTCCCCTCAAAATTGATAGAATATGAAACTTTGAAAGCAAAAGATTCCTYGTTTAGGCTTCATCCCATTTATTGTGGTAAAATCTTAGTGGTTTTGCTTTGCAAGTCATGCAAAGTTCTAACAGCAGAAGTCAGTGTTCCATTTGACAGGGCTATTTACAACAGGTAAATCCTATAAGTCTTTTAGCCTATAAGTGTTAAAATGTCATGGTAAATCCGTCTCAGGATGAGTTTTGAGATTTGCCCTTTTTTTTTTTAATACTGTTTTCAAACTGCGGCTGCAAATATTGAGAACAGCTTGTGAAATCACGAGGGATAATTTATTGAACTAGTTTCTTTAATTTGTTGCTTTACAAACCTTAGAAAAACATACAATTTTTAGGTATATGGGCTGTAGTTAAGCAGAGTTATTTTTTAAATCTCAGATAATAAAGGATTTTTAACAGAAGTGTCTAGTTAACCTTACCTAAAGAGTTTCAGCGAGTACCTCCCTGATACACTCTAAGCAAAATTAAAAATTTAAGAAGTTATCTATTTAAAAGTTATAAAACAAAGGATTATTCTTGTTTGCTTTTGTATTTGAACAGACAGATTAAATTCATTCATTTTCCAGTGGATCGTGTACAGTATGGTGGTTAATAGCTTTGAAGTATAAAATTAGTCAGGTTATTACACAAGATAACTAATACAATTAACTCCCACACAGTGAGCACTTAGACAGCTACGAAAGAAACACAGATCAACCAGTAAAGGCTTCCCCATGAAGCAGAATAGTTCACTGTAGTTCACGTGTTCAGCGTCCAGCAGTGGCGTGTTACTGTGCAGCAAAGGGTAGGCTCCTGGCCGTGCTGTATGGTGCAGTGCACCTCCCCGTGAATCCTTTTGCTCTGTAGTCATCTTGTGAACGATGCAGCTTGCAGCAAAAGCTACGTTAATCTGTCTCATCTGTTTCTACTGTTCTTAGTCATAGTTGCACTTCTGTTGCACTTGCAGGTCCAGCATGCGGRTTAAGACCTTTTAAGGAATCTGTTATATAGTGGCAGGAAAGTCACCAATTTGGTATAATATTTAGGAAGACTAAATGTAATTTAATGTGGATAGCAGTGTAAAATTCTTAAGTGGCTGTTGGTTATCCTATTGTATAATTTCCCGTTATTATGTAAATGCAATTTCTGTTTGCATGTATTCTGTTTCACTGATTATCAGGTGCAAGTTAAAGAGCACATTCTCTAAATGCTTTTGGATATCTCTACCGTAAACATTCTTTGCATATCTACATAGCAGGAGTAAAATATAACACAGCTGATATGCTTCTGCTTGGTTGTGATTGATATTTATGTTTAGTGGTGGTTTAATTAAATAACAGTATATAGTAGACTAGGAAAAGAGACTGATCTTTCACTTGTCTTTAAGAGCTTTTTGRTTTAAGCTTGTATTTCCTGACACCTAGTTTTTTACACATTTGTGCATTTTTAAATACTAGTATGAACTGTTTTGGTATTTGTTATAATAGCTATTTGTAATAAGCAGTCTCAAGTTTCATTACTTTAAATAATATAAATTAAATGGCATAGGTTTAAAAGCCAGAATCTAGTTTTTAGATTTGGAACAGCACATTTTGAATGAGCAAGCTGCAAGTTGTCATTATCACAGCAATAGGTCTAATAATATGAAAGTTTTTTCTGAACTAAACTACATAGGATGAATAATCTTTTTTCAAAAATTATATTTATTATACTTACTAAACAAAATGGAAATCACACATATAGGTAGGTTTCAAATTGTCTTGATGCAGAGGTGATCTGGCTTAATCCGTATTCTATTAGTTCTCTACTCATACTTTTTTCCTACATAGTGGAAGCTGCTTTTTGGATAGCACTGTATCATTCAAAATAAAAGGCATATTTGTAATKTATAATTTGTAAGAGCTAAGAAATCTTTTACCTCAAAGTATCAAATGGGGCATATGTCATCATTGTTCCCCACATGTGTATCCCAGTATACCATGAGCAGAAAGTAGTACATCCTGCCCTGGGAATGGGAAAAATATATGTGAGGCAACATGTTCAGTCAAAATAAAACYATGTCTGGATTCCAGTGTGGAGTAGTAACTTCTTTATCAGTAGTTTCTTCCTACTGGGTATATGCTGGTATACATTTCTGTAGATGTGAACTTTTACTTGGAGATTTTCTGTATCAAGGAGACCCTCCCATTGTAAATACGGCTTCAGTTATGTCTGGGGGTAAAAGCTGCACCCTTTGAGTTAGCCCTGTACGCTGATAAATTGTCAGCTCCTTGGATCTGGTGATGRCCAGCATAAATTAGATACGTGTTAAAGCTGATTACATTGAGAAGCTGCTCGAATGCCTGTGCATGCCTTACCCCAATCGGCACTGGAAGTACCAAGTGGGTTACAACTCTGCTCTTTGTTAATGAGTATGTTTTTATACTTGATGTTCCTAAGAGATCCAAATTAGACCAGTGTTCTTACACTGTGAGCTTTGCGATAGCTTTATTTTTCTTCTAGGAAGAAATTTTTAAGCGGGAAGGTGTTTTTGTCTTTTCGATTTGAGGTTTCTGTGAGCTACTACAGAATCAGAGTGAATTTCCCCCTCAGGCTCCTAAGGGAATAATCAGTGTGTTTGCTGAACTTTAGTCTTGGTGTCAACTACGCTAAAAATTACATGTCACAGTGGGAATAATGAGCAAACAGTTCTCCTGATACTTTGCAGATCTCTACACAGGCAGGACAACAGCTTTTAAATGATGTTCTCTCTTTGGGGCTTCACTCTGCAAACCTGCTAGTGGAATGGGCACACATCCTCACCGCCTAGGGAATGTAGCACAGTGGCAATGGTAGTATGCAGCCAGCCGCGGCCGTCTTTTCTGACAYGCGTATCAAAAAAAGCTGAAGCCTCCTCTCTAGTATCGGATGCTATTGCTCTGTCGGGTGCTGTAATGCACAGTATTAAAAAATAATTTGAAGAGAGAAATGTACGTTTTGTTGAGCCCAGCAGCCTGGTGTTCCAAAGTACAGTGCCACAAATGCTTTCCAGCTTTCCTTATTTAGTGGTACAGCAAGACTTGCAAAAGTTTGCAATTTCAGCTAGCTGTGAAAATGGCATTTTTCTTTTAAATGGAAATGAAAGTGTAGCTCCTGTTATTTAAGATTTCAAAGGCTAGCAGTATTTTTTCTTACATGTATTTATAACGACATGCCTGAAGTGTCTAGTAAGGAAGGATAGTAATGCTTCTTCTGAGATCCTAATGCTAACACACTTTCGTGAAGCTAAAGAGCTTTCTCCTTGCAGTTCTGTACCTGAAGGTTTGCGTCATGTCATTTAAATCCTTGGAAGCCTGAAATAATATATTTAAACAGGGCTTACTTTCATTTAGCAACTGATGGACCCAAAGGAGCCTTGCTTTGTGCTACACTGTGGGAAGCTAACAGCGCTAATCCCAAGGGAGGAGTGCTTTTAACTGTATTTTTTTGAGGTTTACATGGATAATGAGATGTTTCGTCAACTGTATTTGGTCTTTTGTTCCTTGTTTTGTTATTCAGTGTATATTTTTCTGTCACTGATTGAAAATCTTGGGTCCAGAATACACCTTGTGCTTACCGGATGGAGTACATGTGCTTCTGAGGCAGGACTTGAACTAAAATTTCATTTTGTTGTAGACATAGTGTCTTTGGTGACTTACATGTTAGAGCTGAAGAACTGAACTTGGTTGGAGAAAAATTCTCTGTCTTTGCACAATAGATAGTCCTTGCTGGAGCAGAGGTGTCTATAAACAGCTTGTTTTTTCCTCGCGTCTCTCTCCACTTTCCTCCTACTTCTGCGTAATGACTTCTGTGTTCATGATGAGAACAAAAAGATTTTTTTTAAAACTGTAATTGAGTAGAAACTTGAATGCTCAGCTCTTCTGTCTTTTGTATCATAGTGTGCCATAGTATGTAAATAGAATGAAAAAAGTGTAATATAATACATTGTGCCAATTAATTTACATGATGATAGCAATACACAAAATATCTCACTTACCTTCAGCACCAGTGCTGAAGTATTTATTAAATTTATTATTAAATAATATTTAATTTATTGATATTTATTATTTATTATTAATATTAATATTTATAAATAATAAATATTTATTACATAAATAAAAGGCTAGTTTAGCTGTGGGTCTTATCTTTGAAGTCATTATCACCTATTCAGTATTTTACTTTAGTGGCCCACAGGTTTTGCACTGATACTTCTACATGGTTTCTTTAAGGCTTTGTCTTAGGCCTTCTATCAAACTTTAAATGAAGATAATTCTAAACGAAATCTAATTCTAAATAACCTTTAAAATGATCTTTAAAAATAAAAAAAAATCTTCTATCTCTTCATGCTTTGTAAAGAATTTTGCTTTTTTTAATGGGCCTTTTTAAAAGTTTCAGCTCAGTTTTAACTCTCTAGCTGCATACCAAGTGTTGTCTAATGTGTCACTGCATATATATGCTTTTTCCCTTCTGACAGGGCACAAAGTATTGGATCTTATTTTGCATTTACCTCTTAAAAAGGATTTGTATCCTCTGCATGCCTGAGTAACCATAATATGTGCTGTCATTTGCCTCCTATCATTAAACCCATATGGTTTTGGGCAAACAAATCAGACCTGAGATTTAAAAATAGCAATCCTGTAAAAACTTAAGAAAGTCTATTAAGGAATATTGCCTGTTTATGTCAGGAAAGGAAGCTTTTTTAAAAAATCAGTTATATCCTACATGCCTTTAACAATTCAGTCAGTTAGAAAAGGGGAGAAGCACCTCCCATTCGTCTGTGTTGAAAGTCATGAAAATATCCAGCAATATATGATGGACGCTTGCCAGGAGAGCTACCAGCCGGCAGCAGGAGGAGAGAGGAGGAAGGGAAAAGAAAAAATGTGTGATCCTATCCTTGACTTTGAGGGGCTGGTGGATGTCCAGCTAGCCGCTCACACAGCCTAATGCACAACACTGCTTCGGGTGGCTCCCTCTTAACAGAGGTGTCATCTTGTGCTTGCTGGAAATCATTTTCATCCAGCCTGCTAACTCCGAGCGAAACCCTGTGCGTGGCTGGGACTGCGAGACCTTGGCTCATTATYGGCTTGGTAGTGCAAAACGTGACGAGTAATTGGCTATCAGAAAAAGAAAACAAATTAAGACACGGTTCAGTGGAAAACAGTGGCTTCATAGCTTGCTCTGGAATTGGAATGTTTCTTTAGGAGCTGCCATATTTCAGTTGCTGAATGATAAATAGGCTATAATTATGAAGAAACATTGTTTCACTTCCAGGCATGCTTCTGGCATTCAGGAGGGTAGATACAGGCAATTTTTTTTTATTTTTTATTTTTTTTAAGGGCTGGGACTAAGCTGCTGTAAATCAGTGCAGCTCTGTTTACTTATGCTGGTGTGTACCTTTGCAAACACTGTTCTTATTTGTTCTATTCGCAGTACAGATAAATTTTGCCTATGTAAAATCTGTCTGCACAGATTGTGTCCTAGTGTGTTATAGAGCTGCAATTTCAAATTTTGTGCATGCGGGTGACACTGAATGAAGGTGCAGGTACAAGCAATTTGTGTGTATTACAAATGRAATTGAAGCCAATTCTGCATAAAAGTGTTGATCTGTTATTCAAAAGCTTATGCTGTGGGATAATATTGTGCAGTATAAAATCACAGGCCCATTCATAAACCTGCTCTAATATGTTGGCTGTACTTATTAGGAAAGATAATAAATGATCAGTCACCAAGTAAGTAGTCATATTATCTTTTCTTTCTGTTTTATAAATGAAGGAACAATGTTTGATATACTGGAATCTTCTCTTTTCCCTTTCTTCTGCTTTGCTCATGTCTGAATTGCACATCACATGCCAAAACTGTGTGTTCTGAGGAGCATCTTTATTGCCAAAATTGCTGTTTATTATCTGTAGTTCAAGTTCAAACATCTTTAAAGTTGAAAAGGTCTAAAAATCAATATGAGACAATTTTAGGTGATGATTTTAGAGACTRATTATGAGAATGAAAGATAGATGGTTCTTACTGGTTTGCATGCTTTCTAAAAGACTGAGACTAGTGGCTGAATTCTTCTGCCCTCCTAGGAACTGGTAATAGYGTATAGCTTTTTTGTGTTGTAGTATAGACTGTAACCCAGGGAAACATCCCTGTTAATGTTCAGCCCAGTTAATGGGAGCTATGCACATGCCAGAGGTACAGTTTGCAAATCAGGCTAATTTGAATAAAGATGGGCGTTAATACCTGTTTAAGTGTCCTGAATCAGTGCCCTAGAGTATTTAACAAGATGCTGAGCACTTGCCATAAGATTGAATGTCCTTAACTAACACTGATACATATGTGAGCTGCACATCCTCAATATCTTTCTAAAAACTAAATGTAAATCTTCAGATAAGCTTAGTGATTTTAGTATTAAAGAGCTAATATTAATTGACCTTATTTCAGCTGTTTTTCTGGTTCATTAAGTGGCAATGGTTAAATAGTTTAAGCATTTAATTTGATCTCTGTTGAGAATTTCACATATCGTCTTCTGAGTTTTACATATGTATTTTAAAATACTGTCACGTAATTTCTGTGTATCCACTGTTTGTGTTTTGCCATTACTTTTGTGTATTGCACAGAGAGTAGAAAGTCAGAAGGAGCTAATCTTCGCTGTTCTTTTTTTAATTCTAATTGCCTTTTTATTATTACTGCCTTTTTATTATAAGATAAAAGTAACCAGTTAAAAAAAAAGCTGCATTAGTTTGAAACTGTATTGAAAGTAGTGGACAAAATCAGTACTGATAAGTGGGAAAAGGACAAAATCTACTGAAAAAAAAAGAAATATATTCTATTTCATAAGATGATGTCCAAGTAAAGAGCTCTAGTATAAGAACAGAGAGAAGGAGAATTACCTGACCAGTATCTTCATGCACTTTCCAAGTGTTTGAGTTTGAAATAAATAGAGTAGGTTCAAAAATATACAATATTAGGTTTCATTCTTGTTGGTTTGATTCTTCCTTCTCTCATGTTTTGAATACTCTATTCTTAAACAAGTTGCAGGCCAGAGCAAAGCTGGATTCGCTAGTTGTCAGTTACAGAAAGAACAATGTCCAGTTTTTGCTATTTGTCCTTAGAGTGCACATGCACTGCTGTGGTACAGTATTTCTGGCAATTGAGATCTATTTCTGAATGCATCTGAGATAGCTAGTAAGATGTATTCTGAGAACATAATGAGAATTATTCACAGCCCTGGGCACAATGTGATTCAAACACCCATTTTATAACCTCTAAAACCTGTCAGTGAGGAAACAGAAGAGCATAAGGTAAATTCTTAACAAAGGAAAGAGCATAGCATGGTGCAGTAGGTTTGTTCTCACGTAAATCTGATGATTATCTAAGGATGATTACATCCAGATGAGGAATGCTTTTTAAGCATTCTATTTATTACACTGAAAGTTTAAAGTTAGATTTTATCTTTTTTTCAGCTGATAAATCAGATGATCTTGGAAACTTCYAATTTGAATAAGCTTTGCTATGTGGTAAAGAGCAATTTATGTTTYGAAAACAGCTGTTGCCTAGTTCCTTTTAAGGATATTTAAAAATATTCTGTGGTTGCTTTTACACACACATCAGAAATTAATCTTACTTACGAGTCATAATGCTGTGCCTATAGTACTAGGCTATRTGGACAGGACACAGTGTTCTGAATCAATCTGATTCATGTGTTGCATGGATTTGCAAGCCAAGTGAGAAGGAACATAGTCCACTTTCCAGGTCAAGAGTGAGGGAACATAGGACACATGCCCAGGATGTGTTTCCATTAGAATTTAAGCTGATATTAGATTCATGGCCATGTATATTGTTCCCTTCTCTTTTCCTCCATTTCTAGCTCCTCAGTCAAACATCTCTTCCTTCTGGTAGTGGTGTTTTTCTGATGCAAGTGAACTTCATTGCTTCATGGCACTAAACAGGAGGACATTTTAAAATCTTTTTGCTGAGTTAGTTTTCTGCCATGGTGCATTCATGAAGCAATTTATTAAAGCCTCAGATGTTTGGCAGTACCACTCCAAGATGGATGGGATTGTGGGGCTGCTGCCTTAAATTAGCTCAAATGTTTGTGGAACAGTCTGTGTGTCTGCAGAAGGCAAAGGCAATCTCGTTGCTGGCAGCCATGGTCCTACCTCTGTATGTCTCCATATGTCTCTCCTGTCCCGTATGATCACTGATACTCATGCACAGCAAAGTGAAGGCCCTCTGCCTTTCCCAGCAATAAAAAATCCCTAATCTTTYTAGATGAATAGCTTTCAGTTGGCTTATCAGGCAGAAACAGGGCAGTGTGGAGTCAGAAGATCACCACAGTTTGTGTGAGAAAAGGTTTAGGACCTGGTTTGGCTGGGGGAGGCAGGCTGGGGAAGTCTGCAGGTGACCTACCCCTCAGGCTCTCCTGTCCTGCATTCCCTTGTATGCATCTGTTGTCTACCCTCTTTGTATCCCACATAGTCTTCCTCCTCTAGCTTTCACGTGCCCTGCCAGAGCACTACCTAAGCTGTACTTCCTCTGAGCTTTCCATTTAACCCTTCTGGGTACAGAGTGGTATGAGATCAAGGAACATAGGTTTTGCAAAACAGTTCTTAACCACAGAAGCTTTACAGAATCACAGAATAGTTGAGGTTGGAAGTGACCTCTCAAGATCATCTAATCCAAAACCTGCCCAAAGCAGGCTCAGGTAGAGCAGGTTGCTTAGGGCTGTGTCCAGCCAAGTTTCGAGTGTCTCAGAGATAGAGACTCCACAAACTCTCTGGKTTACCTGTTCCAGTGTTTGACCACCCTCACAGTAAAAAAATGTTTTCTTGTGTTTAAATGGAATTTCCTGTACTTCAGTTTGTGCTCATTGCCTCTTATGCTATCACTGGACACCACTGAGAAGAGTCTGGCTCAGTCCTCTTTACATCCCCCCGCCCCCGGTCAGATATATGTAAGCATTGATAAAATCCTCCCTGAACCTTCACTTTTCCAGGCTGAACAGTCACAGCTATCTCAGCCTCTCTTAGTCTGACAGATGCTCCAGTCTTATAATCACCTCTGTGGCCCTTCACTGGTCTAACTCCAGTCAGTCCATGTCTTTTTTGTACTAAGGAGACCAGAACTGGACACAGCACCACAGATACGATCTCACCAGTGCTGAGTAGAGGGGATAGATCACCTCCCTCAACCTACCTGGAATGCTCTGCCTCATAGAATCATAGAATCATAGAATCACAGAATCAGTAAGGTTGGAAGGGACCTCTGGAGATCATCTAGTCCAACCTCCCCACTCAGCAGGGTCACCTAGAGCATGTTAGACAGGGTTGCATCCAGGTGGGCCTTGAAGATCTCCAGAGAATCCCTCCACAACCTCTCTGGGCAACCTGTTCCAGTGCTCTGTCACTCTCACAGTGAAGAAATTCTCATGCAGCCCAGGATTTTGTTGGCCATCTTTACCGCAAGGGCACATTGCTGGCTCATGTTCAAGTTGTCCACCAGGACCCCAGGTTTTTCTGCAAAGCTGCTCTCCAGCAGTCAGCACCCAGCCTGTACAGTGTGTAGGCTTATCCTCTTCCCATTGCTGAACTTCACAAGGCTCCTCTCAGCCCATTTCTCCAGTTTGTTGAGGTCCCTCTGAATGGCAGCACAACCATCTGGTGTATCAGCTACTCCTCCCACCTTTGTGAGCATCTATGAATATAATTTCTGTTAATATTTGAGAGGGCAGTCTTTTATATCCATCTTACTGTGAAATAAGGTAATGTAATCTGCACCCATGAAAAAATACTTAAATTCTTAAGAAGTCAGTTTTGCTGCTGTGACATTGTCTGTTTTGAAGGGTGAAATTTCTGTGGCTCTATTTATGTGCTGGTAAAARCCCTATTGTAGATACCAGTGCAGGAGTGGTTTTGCCCATACATAGATGCCATCATTAGAAAATTAATATGAGCTATAAATGCCAAAGAAGAAGTCTTTACAGTAAAAGCTGCATAACTGTTTGCAAACTTCTGGTATTGCCTCTAATACTGTAGTGTTCTGTTACACTTGTCTGGAAGCTTAATCCTCAGCCTTTACAACTCCTTAATCTTCCCAGGTTGCAGACTTTCTTTGTAGAAGATCTGTTACTCTGTATAGATGTACTAGATWTGAGAGATCATGAAGTCAGGTTTTATTTTGAAAGCATGTCTATTGTCGATTGCTTTTCCTGAAAAGGAYCATTGTCAGAAGCATAAATCAATAGGTTTGCTTTAGAAAAGTTTAAATGTGTTCAACTCATAATACAGAACAGTGTCCATCTCTTCTTACGTATCTTTGTAATCTTACTTTCTGTTCTTGTGTACAGAAAAGCTTAGGTTTAGTATTAATAAAGCTGCTGGAACCTGTGATTGTTCGTTAGCTCTTGCACTCAGCCAATACCTTCACCATGTGGTTGAAAGGCCTTTCCTAAAGGTATCAAGTATCAGGATCAAATAGTTTAGGAGAAACTTGTAATCATCTGTAAAAGAGATGTTCTTTTGCTTTAATTTAGCATGTCTTATACTGTCGTTGTTAATTATATTTTCTACTAGCTTATTTCCTTTCAAGAAAGATTGAGAATGTAAGATCACTAACACAGAGGTAGATCAATAGGTGTTTTATGAAGGGAAGTAAGAAACTCTTGGTGACTGTATTGTAATCCTTTTTCAAAAGAGAATTATTTGAGATAACTCAATTTCATCATATAACTACTACCTTTGGAAGGTTGTTCTGTGTATCCAGAATGTACTTGTTTTACAGGAGCTAGTCGTGATTCTCTCATAGAAGAAAGGAAAGTTTCATAAATTTTATATCACTAAATTGGCCTTTCAGTAAAATCAGAGGGAACACAGTTAAGGATTTTGTCAATTTGTTAATTATCCCTCATTTCTAATCTTATTTCTGCATAAATAAAAGAATTTGCCCTAATTACTTAGAAAGAGGTCTCAATAGTTTGGACACTTGAGATTCCAGGCATTTTGGTTTAGTCTGCTTTGATCTCATGACTGTGCTATTTGATCAATAATATTCGTATGCCACTGAATCAGATGGTTGGAGTGCTCTGGTATTGCTCCTTTCTCATGGAAAGGTAAGGGTTGGGGAGTGGTCCTGACCTCACTTTATCATATCACTTATCAACTGCTCAGCWGTTCAAAGCAGGGTAGCAACTGTAGTCAGGGTAAATCCTCTTTTCTTTGTGTTATGTAGTTCTTCATGAAATCCCTGCAGTACACTATTCCATGAACAAAGTTTATCAGATTAGCAAATATAGCTGAAATATAGCTGGGATAGTAAACACCTGTTTCTTATCCCAGTCATCTCTTGTTTGGTTCTCATTTACCATTAGTACTTTTAGTGCAGYGTCTTATCTGCTTTCGCCTTGTGTCATCCTATTCTTGCTGATGCTTTCATGTTATTGTTGCTTTTGCAGCCTTCTAACTAGCATAATAATAACATCCTGTTGCTAATCTTCATTCCTCTTGCAGTCCAAGAGATTAACTGTGCCTTACACTGTTGATTGATTTTTCKCTCTCTAATAACTTGTTAGCTTTGTTTTACCACTCTTAACATCTCCCTGTCTGCAACGAAGTCTTTAGAACTTGCCTCTAAAATGTTTTTTTTTTTTTTCTTGTAATAGTAGTCAGTAGTAGTAGTAGTCATTATACTGTTCTTGTGCCTGGTCCCCACTTTTCAGCCTTCTGTGTTGTCAGTATTTCAGACCATGCATTTATATGACCTTACTATACTGGGGGGTAAGTAACTGTAACTCCATTCTTTCTCCTCTCCATCAGTATTGACTGGAGCTCTTTGATGCAGAATCTGTTTATCATGTGGCTATACAAGTTTTCTTTTCTCTGTTTGCATATAATGAATTTTTTTTTGCCTTTCCCCATTTTTTGTTTTGTTTTTTGGGGTTTTTTTCTGAGAAAGAGCTGACCATGGCATGCAGCTGTTCAACGGCTCTGATCTTTTGAAGGTTTATCTTAATTTGTTCACACTTTGGTCATCTATCATTTCAGCGCAAGCCTGCTGCATTCTTTATAGAGCTATAGACAATATGTCCTGCAAATCCTCWCCAGTTCTCATAGTTCTTTTGCCTAATTTCCTTCACCAGTGAGTAGAGAGGAAAGGTTGCCTTTCAGCAGTTCCATTTTGCCCAGCAGTGAGTCTACCAAGAGACAGGTCTGCACTGCAGCTGGCCTGCATGTAGGTTAGAGCAATTTTAAATGGGGACAGTAKATTATTAGACTGTAATCCCTCTTGCTTGGAGTTTTTGAGAGCTCAGAAGTCGGTGGCAAAGTTACTGAGAGCATTCCTGTCAAAGAGAACAAATCAATTCAMTGAAGCTGTGAGTACAGCTGCCTCTTCCTGTTGAGCTACACCTGCTTTCACCTTCATTTAAATGAAAATAAAATGAAGAGTCTTAGGCCACCTGCTAGCTGACTATTAAAGCTACAACTGCTAAATGAGGAATAAATGGTTAAATCCCACAGTTTCCAATTTTCAGGAAATTTGAGCATCTCAAAATTTGTTGTTCTTTCARAAACCACTTCCTACATTTATTCTCCCCTCCCCCCAAATTTCTCATCAAACAAGTATTGTCAAATGATCATTTCAGAATCAYATGATATGCTTTTCTGCTGAAACAACAGTGGTATAAGTTTCATATTGCTGCTGAATGGCAAAGAACAATATAATTGGCTAAAATCGTTTTAATTTCAGCCACAAGGTGTTTGGTGATACTGATTTCTTTCCTTTTCTGATWTCTGATACTTGAGGCCTTTAGGAAAGACCTTTCAGCCACATGGTGAATTTGGTGGCTGAGTGCAAGAGCTGATGAACCATGCCATGGGTGCTTGTTGTTCCTCTTGACTGCCCAGACCTCAAAGAAAGCTTGTTCCTTTGACTAGGGAAGTCTACCAGCCTAGGAAATTAGTTTGCATTTGATCCCACAAGCTCCAGGATTCTAATCTTTGGGAAAAATACATACATGTCTTCTCCTAAAGTAATAGGCTGCAGTGTATGCTTCTCTATGGCTTTTGAGCCATATGGAGCTCAAGGGTGGCCTATATGCTGGAGCTATGTCAGGTGAGCAGCAGTCCRAAGGAGTTGCCTAAGTCAGCATTTCCAAGCATCCTGGGACCAAGCAGCATCCAGCAATGGAGTAGGAGGTCCAATGAGGMGTTCCTGTCATCTGCAAATGAGTTCTGGATCTCCACATTATCATGGCTCTCTAAGGTAAACAGTATGACTCAGGGTTCTTGTTCATGTTAATGTTTTAGCATTTACCTCATTGGCATTTACCAGTGAGCACATCTCTCTTACACTGGGCTGCCAAGGAACTGGACAAAGAAAGTGGCAGGAAAATGGGTAGGTGTTGTATCAAAAGATTAGCAGGAAACTTTCAGATGACTCCAGAGTGAAGTGTGTTAGTTTATTAGGCTGCAGTGGATCATTTTAAATGTCCCAGCTGCTCTTCTGGCCAATGTCTCTCCATCAAAAGTAGGCTGGCCTTCCCCTCCCATCTTCTACCTCCATTTTTTAATAGAAAAAAAATATTCTTTTTGTACTGCTTAGAGTCTTCTCATTTTTAATTCTGCTTACCTGTTCTATTCATATGATCCAGAAGGATAGTCAAATGTATAAAAGCCTTTTGGGTTTTTATAGTAGGAAAATACTATTRTTTGGGATGAGTGCTGTATACACCAGGCATCATGCTGTGGTTTGTTGTGGGATGCACACTTAAAGCTGAATCCCTTGAAATGGATTTAAGTGATAAGGTTTGACATTCTGTAAAGTGATTTAGATTCGGAATTCTGATCAGGTTCAGTGCTAGAATCAGCAGGGTATTCAGACATCCAGGAAAAGTGCACTTATATCTACCACATATACCCAACACAACTGAAGCTCGTTATTAATGCAGTCACTCTTTCAGAAATATTTCAACACCTGGACCTGTACATTCTTCAAATGGCAGCATGAGCGGCTGTCTTCATTTACTGCAGACTGAACAAATGGCTGCTTAAAAAAACTTGACAAAATACCTGCTGCTTCACTGGGCTCCATGTGGCTGCATGATTCTATTCAAAATTAAGATTATTACAAGATCAAGACCTTAGCTGGCAAAATAAGATGCTGGCAAACTTCTGGATGTTCTGATCTAATTCCAGTATCATGCTGTTCTGTAGTGCTGAGCGCGAGGCTTAATATATATGTCTCAGTGTATGTTATCTACCCAGGATTTGAAACGAGAAAAAGAATTTTCTCGATTGTTGCCCAGCAATACTATTCTATCTGATTTAACTACAACAGCTTTTCCTTTGCCCTACAAATGTATTTCTGTCACGTAATGAGGTTCTATTGTGCTGTGCATATGTTGGTCCTTGTGCATAAGGAATGACAAGTGCTAGTGCACTGTCAGGATGAGATACACTCATTCCTCAGATGTGTTGTGCCTAGGCACCGGGCCAGAGACAAAGGGTTTCCAGTACCCAAGGAGTACAGCATGGCTCACTGCTTTGGCGTGGGATTTTGCTCTGCTAAAACGTAGGTCTGTTTCTGAACCCTTAGACTGGGTCCTGATACACTGATGATCCCYGTAAGGAATGGAGCTGATGCAAAATGTGCTGGTTTGTTTAAATAATTTTAGTTAAACAATGGTATTGTAAAGAAATATTTTATTTTGAGTAAAAACTTTTTTTTTTTTTGCTATTTTTGTGGTGATTCATAGAAGTTACATAAATTTGGTCTGTTCATTATTTAAATGAACTCTCTGGCTGAATGACAGCTGTAGACCCTTAAGTATCGTGATGAAACAGTATATCTTAGCCCATGCCAGTGAGATCGGACATTGTGACACTGAGCAGGAATGTGTGAGTGTGAACTGTGCCGGCTTTATAGTCTTCAAAAATGGCTGTGATCCAAAGGCAACACTGCTTTTCTGATAAGCCAGTGTTTCAAAAACCTGTATAGTACATACCTGGAATTTAAATGAACCAGCTGCTGAGCCAGCACAGCAGGGTTTACAGAAGTACATTTTGTAAAAATCTTCCATAGATTTTTGCCTTTTATTTCTTTTTCCATTAAAAAAATCAATAAAAGGGACATATTTAGGAGAGGACTGCATCTGTTTGGGTGGGCTATTCCAAAAGCCTCASAACATAAAGAGGATAGCAAATACAAATTGCAGAATGTATGCCTTTCTGTACACTGTACTGTGCTCTGTAAATCAGAGCAGATTTTAAGCAATACATAAATAAGTGAGACTTGTGAGCAGGAACTCCTTTTGGCAGAAAATTACTTTGATCCTTCATGTTCACAATGAAAGAAACAGCTCTGTTTCCTCCCAAATGGTAAGGAAGAGACTTCTCACCACAGAAGAAGCACAAAGAAGCAGGTGCTTCTTTGCACGAGGTCTTCCTTAGTGAAACAATTCCAACTCTGTAACTTTATTTGAGTGCTCACAAGCAACAATGCCAATGCAAAGGCTCACTTGCCTTCTTGCAAGAGAGAAGAGGAATCTGTTGAGGACATCTTATGCATGAGGTTCCTCTCCAGTCTTTTCCTCATCTACAGCATCAAGGTGTATAAAAGTTTACAAGGATTCTCTTCTTCTTCTTAAGAATCAGTGCCAGCCTACTGAGCTGTCCTACAGCTTCTGCAGCTCCAAATGCAGAAATTGAAAATATATAAGTCTAGTTTAATGTCTGGGATGTTTTCTTTCTGACATTTAGGTTGTTTGCTGGTTGAAGGAGACAACTAAGCGCAGGGAGAAGGAAAAGCTGGAGTGACAGGTTCCCAGTTCTGCCGCTTCACCCCTCTGTAGCAGGCAACAGCCCTCCCAAAGCAACCCTCATTTCGTTTCTGAGCTAAAAAGTATCTCCTTTCACATGTACTGTGGTTTTATATTAACTTGTAATTTGGCTAAATTGTTACAAGTTCTCAGGAGTTTGGGGGAATGTGCAATCTCTGGGAGTCTGCCCCTTTCCTCACTTTCCATTGCTAGTCTCACATCCCTTCTCTACAATATAGGCCTCTCTGCTTTCAAAATAAGTTTGTCAAATCTTATTTTCATAGTGTTTTTATTATTTATTTGTTTCATTCATAGAACTGGTTTACTAAGAATTACTAAATCATAAAAACCAGTTTATCCTACCATGTGAACATTTATGAAAGTAGTAAATTACTAAAATAGGATGTTATGATAGGATATTGTTACCATCTTAACTGATAGACCTTTTTTCTAGAGAACAATGAGGTTACTTTTTCACTCTGCATGAGAAACCTGGAACATCCAATACCTTCCAGAACTTAAAATTTGTATCTAACGAGTATATAAATGCATAACACACGCTGATAGATTTACTGTTCCTTAAAGAAACTGAACTGCTAAGCTCCTGATGAAAAGAAAATACTGGTATTGAGACAATTCCATTTTTCTCTCTATCTTTTGGATATTAAACTTGACACTCAGCTGTCATCCATCGTGCCCAGCAGAGTAGAAGGAAGCATAGCTGGAGCTGTCAGTCATCAGACTCTGAGTCAGCGTGCWTAATATACAAACAGTCACTGAATCTTTTTTAACTCATGCTAAGACCAAGTGCTAAGCTGAAGAAAGTGTCTACCTTTAGTCCCCACTACAACACATACTTTCCGCTCACTGATGTTACTGGGTGGTAATACAACACACTCACTGATTGTGGAAGAAGATATTGTCAAGATCTACCTTAAAGGTGAAACCTTAGGAGGAGAATGTGACAATAGCTGATCATTGGAAAGCTTTTTCATGGTCTTCTTTTTTTTTTCTGCCTTTGGTTATGGCAGATTTTGAAAGCAAATAGAAACAGGAAAGGCCTTGGCAAATGGCTCTTCACCTTTTGAAGAGTGAGAGAGAGAGAGAGATCACATAATCTCCTCTCCAGAGAGGATGGAGAATTTTACTGGTAGCTGTATGGGTGGAAGAGCTGCTGTAGGGCAACCCTGGAATTTGTGCTCCTCAAGAGCCAAGTCTAAAACCGTAACTTAACCTTTCCTTTAACTAAAATGAAGAGGGCTCCTAAGTTTTTAACTAAATTGAAAGTTTAATGAGAAATTTATGTTTTGCAGAACATAGCAGATTTTTCTTGAAAAACAAAGCAACTGAAACTTCTGAATCTCTCTCAAAAGTAACAGATTGCTAATGTGGAAATGTCCCTGCTATACTCATTCTCTTATTCTCTTAATTAATTAAGTTTTCTTCCTCAAACAGATACAGTCTCTCATGATGCATGACAGCCAAAGAGTCACTAAATGCAGTATGTTTTACCCAGACAATAGGAAGAAGGAAGAACAGAACAGAACCCTTGATAATTTTGGAAGGAAAAAAATAAAGTAAAAACATTTTCAAAATAAAATTCAAAAACAAAGCCATTTTCAATAAAAACATCCTTAGATACACTCTCCTGAGATTTTTTTGACTAGATTTTGCTTATTCATCAAGTTGACCTAACGTGAAGAAACTTGAAAATTCAGCATATTGTCTAGCCTGGTTTCCATAATTTTTGTCTGAGGAGAGGCAACTCATTTGCATGCTGGTCTTGTTTTTTGTTCTGCTTTGTTGCTGCAAAACCCTGAATAATACCACTGAGTGCACTCTCTTTGTCTTGCTGAACTGCAGATCATTGCCTTTCTTGAGGATCACCATATCTAATCAGGGTTAGACCATAATTTCAATAATATACAGCTCTGTATATTCAAGAGCTGGAAATGCTTGTTCTTTACTAAGCACTTGGGAAAGAGCTGATGGGAAATGTTTGCACTGCTGCTCATCTCACAAGAGATTCAGATGGCTTCTCTGGACAAATTGTTATCCAGAATGACCTTACTATGTGGTAGTAATAGCAAGAGTTTTTACCTTCTAAGCAGAATACAGGACAACATGACTAACTGGGTTTATAGACTGGCATAATACTGACCATAAAATAATAATTTCCTTGGACACCAGGAAGCCTGTTAAGTAGGCAAATGATGAGTCTTCGTAAAACAGATGTAAAAAGCAAAATAATATTTTTATTAAAATTTAAGGCAGTACGATAGAGCTTAATATATTATATTGCCTTTCCCATGCAAGCTTTCTAACTTACATGTAGACATTTGAGCAGYGGGTTCTGCTTTCATAACTTTCTGTGGATTGGTATTGTCAAACTGTAACAAGGTCAACTGGCAGTAAGGGTATTTGGCCCTCAGTACCCTGATGTATTGTGAATCTGTTATTTTCAAATAAATAGATTCTCACTATGCAAATTTGATTAGAATCTGGTCCTGATTTTGAACAGCAAGTTCAAATGAGAAGTAAAGGTCATTTTATCTTGTTGTTAGGGAATAAATGGGCCCAGGGTGTTTCATGTTATAACTGTATATAGTGTGGAACAACAAAATCCCAGTAGTCTCTGAGGTTTTCATACAGAATCCGTAAYGATAACAAATATGGAATTCCTTTCAAATTTGAAAACTATAGATTATATTTATGTAAGTGATTCAATTAAACAGARTATCAAAACATGCAAGTTGAATATTCACTTTATTGACAAGCAAATTCAGTCACTTCTAGAGAAAGTCTTATTCTTTCAAACAGCCCTCATGGTAAATAAAATATTATTTCTGTAGCTGAACTGGGACTTGATTGCTGTGACAATGGTGTTTATTTTCATGTTTTTGAATAGGCATAAAATAGAAATGAAAAAGAAAACAGAACTCTTGGTGGCATACTTGAGACTTGAAGTAAGTGGTGGACCATGAAAGGCTGGTAGGTCAGCTGTAGGAAGTTGTCCCAGGCTGGCATGTCTCTTGTGTCTTCCTCTTCTGCTGGCAGTGGTAAGGTTAGGCTTGCTCTCCAACCCTGGCTAGAGAACCAGGAGGTTACTAGAGCAAGATCACCCATATGATGGGTTAGGTGTTTTTCTGTGATGCCAAGGTGTTACCATTTTTTTGGTCTGAATAACCACTAGAACTGCTAAGGGCTAGTGTTTGGGAGTAAAAGCAGAAGCCTATTGGACTCCCTTCCTCATCTGGCTCCATTTTCCATTTTGATCCCTTCATTCTCTTTTTAAGCCCCCAAACAGGGCACTGTGGTGTCATATGAATTCCACATTATGCTTTATACCTGCATTAGCAGGTATCAAAACTGAGTTCTTTATGTTGACTAATCACACTTCATAAAAATGGGATCAAATCACTTGATGTTGATATACCTCGGGACAGTGACTATTTCATCTTATTAAAAACACAGTTATTTCACCRTTGCTGCCTTCTTGTTGATTGATAGTTACATACTGCATATTTCTGAATTGTTTATGTTATAAATTGTATGGCAGCGGGATGATCTTTATACTGTTTGTACAATGCATTACAAAACAGTGCCTGGATTCTTGTCTTTGTCACCGTGTGTTCCTACCTTGGCATTCAGATGATAGAAAAACCTGTTAGTTACTACCTGACAGCTACTCTTGCAATATACAAAKGTTGGTACAAACCTTGGTAAAAAGGTTGGTACAAATGTTGGTGAAAAGGTACAAATGTTGTAGGTAGTTCGACAACTCCATTGCACAGAACTGATTTGTAGCTGGCTCTTAAATGCTGTGACAGTAGATGTACTGTAATGTTGTTATAGAAAAGGATTGGAAAAGTCATGAAACAAAAAGCTGTCATGCAAGACTGATTACAAAAATGATCTCTCATCAAGCCCTTYGTTTTGAGCCTCATGTTACCTTTAAATTGGAATAAGCCATGTCTCATCTCCAAGTTCTACATTACATTGATTTGATAAATGTTCTACTTTTCACTGGAAGTTTTAGATTTTTTGACTGGCTTTAATATTCCTCTGTGCAGTTAATTAGCTGCCTCTGTCTCAYCTAAAATAATAGACAATTAAGAACATAAGTTTAGAAGGATGTCCTAATTTTATTTTATTTATACTATTTCGTGAGAGGCTTTTCCTTTGATTTGTTAAGATATGCTACAAAGTTGACAAGCATATTTTCTGATTTAAATTGAGAGTACTTAAGTAAGAATCTCTATTTCTGATCCACGGGCTCCCTCTCCTGGTCTTGGAGATGTATGTCACCATCCTAGTAGGGGTTTGGTTTCTACTGAAGCCAGTTATTTGCAAAAGCAAAATGCCTTGYTCATGATACAGGTGACACATGTCAGCGGTGTCTCCTAACTTCTTGTTCTTTGTTTAGTCGCAGAACTACCCTCTCCCGAATAGCAATAGCGGAACAAATACTGGTACTGTGAGGAATCAGGGTTGCAGTGTCCAACTCTTCTGTTCAAATACTAATTAACTCATKCTTCATAATACGGAAAGCAATGTTCTGCAATAAAATTTATGAATAAAATCAGTGACCTTTTATGTCCAAATAACTATGTGAAATTATTCTGTCTAATTGAATTAATACTGTCATCTTTGTTTCTGTGACACCTTGGACTCTTGCTTTCAACTCCTGCTGGTCATACATCAACTAAAGTAGACTATTTGCTTGTTGTATTTGTGGTGTTAGGCATGCTGTAGAAATGTGATCTTTAAATTGATATTCTCAGGTTAGAAATAACATCTACATTAGTATTGTAAATTACTTAACAAACTTCAGGCTTTGGAGTCATAAACATACAAAATACCTTGTAGAACAACTTATATTTATTTATCATCTACTTCTGCTTTGAGTTTTTAAGTCGATTTCTAAATTTTATGAAATATGTTCATGGCAGACTCAAAGCAAAAGTTTTGGTGCTGTGGCTTCCCAATATAAAAAAAAAAGTTATTAAAAATTTTTTGTTAAGCTTTAATTTATAGACAAGAGCAGAATTTTACATAGCTTAACGAGTGCAGCAATATTCTAGAGTGGGCCTTCCTTTAATGCTCTCAGTGCACATGTATGTTGCAGCAGACACGATAAAAAGCTCGGCTCCAGATGACTCAGAGCATAGATCTTGCAGCCTGCTCTGAAGTGTCATAAGTCTCTGCATATTGAACCAAAGAATTTCAAACTAACTTCGTGCCTATTTTGTGCCTGGTGCAAATAACTGCGCGTTGTCACAGTGACCTGAGCTGTACAGATCCAAAACACTTGCTCAGGAAATTTGCAGTGTAGATAGTGGCAGGGCTGTCAGGGGGGCTTCCATACATTTATGACACTGCAAAACCAGCACTACATTGGTGTGAAATGCTTTCACTTTAACGTATCAACTATTTTTTCCAAGGTCTGAGTTTATAACAAATATTGAAAACAATCCCTAGAATTTTCATTCATATTAGAAATTGCATGAAGATTTGTAACAAGAAAGATCCTGATGCTGAAATACCAAATCTCATAAGTCATTCCGAAGTCTATTTCTAGAGCTGCTGTTTTAAGTGTTCCTCTCAGCTCCACTTAAAGCAAGTGTTGACAGTTGTGTCTCATGAAGCAAAAACAGTTTGGGGAGAATTAATTATAGCAGCTCCCTCTATTTATTTATTATGCTTGCCGAAGGCACAGGGGGGTGACCTTTCTGTGTGAGCAGAGGATCTAAGATGCACTTGAGAAATGTTAAGCACTTTGCTGCTAAGTTAGTCTGAGTGAAATTACAAGGAGGAGGATAGCTGAAGTGCATAAAAACAAAGCATAATGCGTGAGTCAATAACATCAGTATTTCCTAAAGATTTTCTGTTTTTATGCATACTATCTCCATTTAAAATAAAACTATTTGTTATGTGTTCTCGTTCGTGCTCTGCTTTTGGTCAGCTGCTTTATTGGCTCTGTAAATCTTCTGTCCTAACATCTGTTAGGTATCTGTTCAGCTTATTTAAGCTTACAAGGATCTAAGTGATCTCTGAGTTCAAAAATCTAGGTTCTGTTAACATCAGCAATCTGTGATGTACAAGTAGGTTGACACTTCTCAGTGGAAAGTAGCTTTAACATGTATGGGTTAAACTGGCAATCTGATTTCCTGACTGGAACAGAGCCGTTATGTGCTTTGCTGGCTCACAAGCATCTTGCTTTGTGACCGTGGGAATCCTTGGACCTTTTAACACTTCCCTTTCCCACCTCCTCTCTCCCAATTATTAAGCATTTTTAAGGTTCAGATTGTAAGGTATGGTGAGTTCTTTAAAGGAGTGGCTTTATGCGTATGCTATGAATTGTCAAGTATCTTCCATTAAAGCAGTATTTTTTTTCTTCTCCTTTTTGTGCACAGATACTTGGAACACCAAATGAAGATACCTGGCCTGGTGTCCACTCTTTACCCCATTTCAAACCAGGTAAGTCTAAGGACCAAGTTAATCCAAATTCTCCTCTCCCTGGTAACACAAGACACAGGTGTAATTACTGTTGTCACAGACTGGAAACTAGGTTGTGAAGACAACCCAGTGTTATTTTTGGCAGGTTCCTAATTTATTAATGAACCTCTACAGTGCTGCTTCAAAATGATCCAACAAGCAGTACACAAACCAGTACATAATGCACTTACTCTAGCTGTTCACATTTTATTGGACTGTGTGTGTTCTTCTTTTGTATAATTTCTTTTAATTATTTCCCTCATTTATTACAGTAAGAGCACTGATCTGCTTACATTCTCCTGCCATATTTTGCTGCTAGGTCTCTTACGTTTCATATTGCTGGTAGGCTGATTTTCAGTCTTTTTTTTTTTTTTTTTTTTTTTTTTTTT
>NW_028186446.1:2021740-2133797 GCF_003343005.1 Rhea americana
GTAAGACCAATGAATGAGCAGGAGACATGTTGGCTGGTGAGCATGGTGAGCATGGTCAGATACTGGAACAGGTTGTCCAGAGAGCTTTGGTGTCTCCATCCTATTGAAAACTTGACTGGACAGGGGCAAAGGAACCTGAACTAGTTGGACCTGCTTTGAATGGGTGGTTGGACTATGTGATCTCCAGAGGATCCTTTCAGTATAGATTATTTCATGATTCTGCAATTAAAGCATCAGGCTGAAAAGTATTAATTAATGCAAATGGTAGAGAGGGATACTAGATGCTTTCRTGTGAAGCACTTAATTGATTTCCAATATATTTTAGATGAATCTTCAACATATAAGCATATACTGAAGTCTTACTGGTGACCTATCCTCCCTCTGTATAAACAAAGTGGATGACAGGATTAATTCAGGAGTCACATTTCAGATGTCCTCCCCCTTGCAGGCCTAAATAAACTCTCAGTAAACTCTGGGTCTCCTTTACTGCAGACAATAGTGCTTTTAGCTTTTCTCATAAACTATTATAACCTGGCATTCTATAGCATTTAAAACTAATTCCCAGTTCCTCTTCCAGATCTGATCTAATAAAGATGATTCCTTTTTCAGAGCAGCTAGTCTCATTGGTCAGATCTGCAGTATCACAGTGGCTTCTTTGGGGTAGCGAAGAAGAGGGAGATGGGGCAAAGGAGTTGACAAGGACAGAAATCTAGGCACCCCTGAAAAAGAGAGAGAGAGAAATGAATATATTGGACTTATTGATGATAACAACACCTAACTTTGAGAAAAGGGAAGGCAGACCACTTTCTGGAATATTGTTTTTCATTTTCTGTCCTACTGCTCTCATATTTAATACTTTATATGTAAAATCCCTCTCTAGTGAATTACTAGAGAGATCTTAACAACTACAGTTTTTCACTGTCATTAAGTTTACAGACTTTTGCATTTCTAGTCCTTGATACTGATCACAAGGCAAGTATGAGTAGCCTTCAAGCACTGTTATGACAAAAAGAATCATTTTCATAAATGATTTCTTCTAAAGAGTATTACTAAGTTTTAGTTCTGCAGTAGGTAACAGGCTCTATTATTGCTGTTTAAGCAAGTTCATAATTAAATAAGCAATGACTTGGTTGAAATATTTGTCTGTAAAAATGTTATTAAAAGACTTGGACCTAACATCCGCAAAGATCTGATGTGAAGAGAATGTGAGACACAGATATTTACCATAAAATACATACATTTTTCAGTCATAGCACATATCATGATAATAAATCTAAAGAGTCTTTAACCTGACTCCAACAAAAATAAGTCCTGAAATGTAAAACCAAATGCATATACATGGAATCTTTACAAAAAATACTGTTTTTTTAAAGAATATTCCAAAGACATTGTTCTTATCCAAGAACTTTGAAGGTAAGGCAAAACCCTGCAGTTATTGGTGTACATTTCTTGAGTTTGGCCTTCTTTTTATTATTCTGTTTGTTACAGAAATGTTTCAAACGGTAGATGGCAGCCAAGAAACTTCCCAGTTTAATTCTGCTGTTTGACTTCCATGGGTGTTAAGGGATATGGGTTTATTACTATAGCACATCAGGAAATAAATCCACAGTAGGCACTTCATTAAATCTAATTTTTAGATAGGCATTGTGTTAGATTTGCTCTTATTTTCTCTATTTTAGAGTATGGATTTTGTCAGCTGTGAGTACATACTAGTTATACAAATACCATATGGGGAGAGGAGGAAAGATACCTGCAAGACTGAGCACGGTCACTTGGCATTTTCAGCAGTTCTGCATGGTGTGCTCTTTGTTCTCTCGAATCCCTTCCACCTCTGTGAAGTTTGCAGATTTGCAAGTCAAAGTAATTATTATCCTGGCTGGCAATTATTTAATCTTTCTAGGGGCTGCTAATGCAGAGTGCTCAGCTCCTTAATTCTCATACGCTGTGGAGGTCTGGGAGTGCTGCAACRGCAAAAGCTCTCTTCTGTCGTTGTRTAGCGCATATGTGTTATATTCTGTACCCCTTACTCCTCTCCCCCCATGTCCTTCATGGCCTTGGTAAAAAGATATGTTTTTCTTATGTTTCCTGTGCACTGATATATATACATTTTTTTACTACAGCAGAAAGCATAATCTAATTGGACAAGCAAAAATTGTGTTATATGTGCCCCAAAAATGGAGTAACTGAACTTTTTGCTGGTAAAATGCGGAATAGTTAGAGCAGCAAAATACATCACCTCTGCGGTCATGCTGTGATACCAGCACTGGCAGCAGATTCTGCACAAAGTACTCTGACCTGTGGACTGGGCTGGAATCGCACTATTTGCTCATGCTGTCAGGGTCATTGGTGCTGTTTAGTCATGGATACCAGGTTCTCTGTTGCTTCTTAAAACAAAATGCTTTCCCTCAAACCCTTCTGTGTGAAGCTGTGTTGTCTCTTTCTGCAGATGCTCAGCCAGCCATGCTTCCCTTCCTGTGGGTCTGAAATTGCTGCTAGAGCCTCTGTCTTCAAATCAGTTGCATCTTAGACAAAATTTTCTCAGTGTTTTGAACTGAAACACTGTTTTTTTCCTGACTTCTTTGGAGAAGAAGTGGTGGAGTAATGCTTTAATTTACTTCTCAGATTAATACGTTTTAAATGACTTAATTTTTTCCTTTCCTTAGACCCACAGTGCTATATAGGGAATGTGAAGTAGTCTCATCAAATCTGAATGGATTCCATTGTTCTTCAAGACTTGTGAAATYACAGCACTTAAATATAGGTGATGTGGGGTTAACTTTGTTTCATCAGATAGCTAGTGCCAATGTTTAAAGATTGGGTGGAATCCCAATAAAGTAACTCCTATGCTTAGTGTGACTGTTAAGACTGATAGTTGCAAACAGTAAGTGTGATGAATGCTAGTGATGAAAATATCAACATCCACTTAGGCAAGGCTTTGATGCTATAAACCGAGTTGTGTGAGCATAAAACAATAGAATATAACACAAAGTATCAAAAGAAATAGTTGCTGTAGTTAAAGGAAAAAATGCTGGAAGCATTAAATGGATGTGGAGTTGGTAAGACAAAGGAAGTGGAAACAAAATTTCATTGTATTTCTTGTTTGCATACAGAGTGAAGCAGCTAATTGTTATGCTGTGATTTGGTAGGATGCAGTCCTGTGCTGCAGGAAGCTAAGCCGATTTTAGAAGGAGAAACAAGTAATGTCTGAAAAACACGGCATTAGTCTCTTTTCCACTGGAGTAGCCAAGGATCTGATTATCATGGAAAGCAGCCAGTGCATAAACAGAGATGAGCTCTGACATCTTAATGTAGGGAAACTTTTCTAAGGCTGAGTAAGAGATCCTTTTCTAAGCCATAGGTGGCTCTAGATCAGCTAAATTGCTGACTTCAGAGATTTTAACAGCCTGTAATTGTGAGAATAAAGTTGTCATTATTTGTTTTGCCATTAAAATACAGATATTCTTACCTTTTTATCTGCCTGCTTTGAGATGTTGGATTACTTTCTATCTTACCAATATTGAAAACAATATGGGAGTTATACAAAGCTAAGTGTTGGCCTATTTTGAGATTTCTCTGTCCCTCAGCCTGAGTCCTTGCAGTTGGTGTTTGCAGATGTATACACCTGTGCACACAGACACACATGCACACACATCATACTTACTAAATCACTTCCGTGGTTGATATTTTTTAAAGATTGCTCTATGTATTCGTTTGAAAATCCTGAAATTTGGATGTAAGGGCTTCCTCTGTGATTCACTTCCAAGCTGTTACAAGTGTTATAATCTTGAATGTGTCTTCCTGTACTTGCATACTACGAAAGAAACCTAGCAATTCAGAATCACTGTGAAAGTGAGTTATCTGTCCTCAGATAAGAAGGCTGTTCAAGAAAATTGTGAAAATGTTACTGATGTTTCAAAAAATTTTGAGGTTTCATCCAGCAATGAGCCCTGTGGTACAGGATATTGGATAGACACTGTATATGGTGAAAGTGAACTTAAGACAGATAACTTGGAGAACATATTTTCACTACTTATTGTTTTGTTGCAATAGGAAGTGTGTGGATTTGCTGCACTAAAGCAGATCCAGCCATGGATTATCACATCACTGGATCAGTGTCCCAAGGAGCAAAATAAAAGCAGATATCCAGACATCCACTGTGTCTCATTTACACGAGTGGAAACAGAGCAGCATTCCAGAACTAGCTCCTTCTTTACTAGCCTCATATCTGAGTCCTTCTGATCTTTTTGTATTATTATCTCTGTCTCCATTAAAATTCCCATTCTTCTTAGTCTGGAGTGTTATCTTCCTTTCTTCTCCAGACATTCTTTCTTCTGGATTCAGAGTCCTGTCCAAATAACTGAGCAAGATAAGCCTTTGTATCAACAACTGCAYTTCAGTCTAGTTTTTGCTTTTCCTACATTCTCAGTTCATGTTTGGGATTGATGCTGTGTAATCTCTATCCTGGGAAGCTGAACCGAGATGTGTCAGAGGTTATCATCAGTGACCAAAATGGGAGAAGGTGAGATATGGTCAAAACATTACGGAAGATAAATGAGGTAATGGTGGCCATGAAGAGATGTTAACTGTCAAGGAGAAGAAATAACTTGGTAATAAGGTTGAGATTGATTTATAATACTGATATAATCTTTCCTCTTATGTGTGATTGCTTTGGAGAAGTGAATACATTCTTTGTTACAAATCCACAGGCGTTTCCTAAATTTCTCTGAAAGCTTAGAAGTAGCTAATTGGAAGCATGGGACAAAGAGTTTTTGGTCCAGTTGAGACACTTCGAAAAGGGCCCTAGGACAGCTGTGCTTGTAGAGAATGTGAGAATGCTTTGTCATGTCCATGAGTTCAGTGTGCCTCAGTTTTCTTACAATACTAATTCTAGGTGAAACAAAGAGTTAAATATTTAGTATTAGGCTGATGGAGCCTGAAAATCACTGTTCAACAGACTATCAGATAGAATACAGAACAATATACTTGCAAAGACTGCCTTCTACGAGACAGTAAGAACATCTATTGAACATTTTTTTTTTAAAGAAGAGAATCACTAAAGTGAGCATGAAAAGAATTGGGAGAAAGAGACTGCTAAAGGAGAAAGCAGAAAGAAACTAGAAAACAGCATTCATAGGTAATACTGCATAACATGGAGCCTGCCAGTTGCTTCACAGATTTAATTAAGAAGCCTATGACCAACACAAACATTGCAGAGCTGATGCTCTGACTTAGGAATTCTGCTGTTCTTTCCAGATGATCAATAAATACAAGTTTCGTTTAGAAATACAATCTCCTCTACCTGCATCTTAACAGCTGATTGATAGCCAAGTTTTTACAAAGGATTAAGTCTTCATTTAGAATAGGACTGGGTTGAGAGACTGTTTTTTTTTTAACACAGATCCATGGAAATGCTGTTCATGAGAACATACAGCTTTTCAAACTTGCATAACAGTTTTTCCTATAGGGTTTCACCAAAGCCTGTCAACAATTTGTTATATGCTGAATCAGTATCTTGCCGGTTTGCATCTATACTAATGCCAGCAAATGTTTCCAGGCATGTGGGAGTCTGTGCTGCGAAACTGTGTGTGTGATCTCCAGCGCACCTTTCACTCCTGACTGCAGGCACTTCCAGACAATCCTGGGCACATGCTGGAAGTCAGTGGGGACCAAAGAGCACTCCCAGTAGGGAGTACACTTGGCACCAATTCTGGTGGGTGGATATCAGAGGGAGCTGCGATAGTATAGATGCAGGACATGAACTGTTGGCTTCTGGGCTTAACAGTCCTGGGCACATCTAGCTTACCAATGTATGTGCAATCTTAAGGACTCAGTACTTAAAGAAAGGAGGAAGAACTAAAAGAAAACTAATTTTGAATCTCTGTTCCTCTTTTTTAGTTTTGGCAAAATTGTATTATTTGGTGTTTTCTGAAATCTCTGGTATCTACAATCAAAAGGAACCAAAGCTGTCAGTGTTTTCACAGTTCTTCAAAAAAAATTACATAGAACTGAAAAGTTAAATAACTATTATACGTGCAAGGGACTTCTAAAAGGCAGAGTCATTTAGTATGGTGCTGTAATAAAATGCTCTGCTTTAGACAGTGCTGGCTATAAAAATTACTTTTTCTGTTGATGATTGGTAGAGAATATAGAAAATAGCTTACAGCTTCCTTAACACGTTTTGCAAAAAAATCAATAGTTTTGTTTATTGTGACTGCAGTTGACCAACAGTCAATTGTAAGAACTCGCTGAGAGTCACCTGAATTTTTTTTTTCCAGAGGATTGAATTTATTCCTATCAAAATGTCGTAATCAATATTAAAGAATCCTGTCTTGATTTAAAATTAAGTTTATTGGTGATCAGAAATTTCAGACAATGATTGTAAAGCCATTGTATTATAGGGAATAATAAAATAAAGTTGTGCCAGATTAAACTTAAAGATTTTTGTGTTTGGATAGCTCTCAGTCTGAAAGCATTCCTTTAATAATATGGATGGCAGTAGCTCTCAATTATGTCTCAGTTACCAATCTCTTCAAAATCTCCATGGTTGATGGCATGAACCAGTTTTACTGATGAGAGAATGAAGTGAAGGGTTGGGTAGCTTCAACATTTCAAGAATAACAGTTTCTGCTCTGCAATGGCTGCGGATTGGGAAGCACAGAGGACACATAATGAGCTTGGTTTTGCACAGCTGCTTTCTTCACTTGAGGGACATTGCATCTTCCTTATCTCCATCAGTCTCTACTCAAGAAAAAGATATTCTTTCAAGGGTGTGATAACTTAAAACACACAATGCCACTCACATGACTTTCTCCCCTTCCTCTTTACACTCACTGTGCTGTTTTAAAGCAGGAGTTTTTAAAGGGTGGAGGAKAAAGCAAGACAAGAGGGGATGGAGATAGAAGGCAGAGAATTGAAGTAATTTTTCTCAAGAGAAACCTCAGCCCCAATGAGGCCTTATCCTCGAGTACTGCGTCCAGTTCTGGGCTCCCCAGTACAAGAGAGACCTGGAGCTACTGGAGACAGTCCAGTACAAAGATGATCAGAGGGCTGGAGCATCTGCCCTATGAGGAACGGCTGYGAGAGCTGGGCCTCTTCAGCCTGGGGAAGAGAAGACTGAGGGGGGATCTTATCAATGTGTACAAGTGCCTGAAGGGAGGGTGTCAAGGGGATGGGGACAAACTCTTTTCAGTTGTCCTATGTGACAGGACAAGAGGCAATGGGCAGAAATTGAAGCACAGGAAGTTCCGCCTGAGCGTGAGGGGGAATTTCTTCCCTGTGAGAGTGATGGAGCACTGGATCAGGTTGCCCAGAGAGGTTGTGGAGTCTCCTTCTCTGGAGATCTTCAAGGCCCGCCTGGATGCAACCCTGTCTAACATGCTCTAGGTGACCCTGCTGAGCGGGGAGGTTGGACTAGATGATCTCCAGAGGTCCCTTCCAACCTTACTGATTCTATGATTCTATGAAATAGATTTATTTATTTATTGCAAGCAGATTTGACAACCAAGAAAGCTAAGGTTAACTCATATGATTATTATGCAACTCCAGTTGTGATTGCACTTGTAAAAGCTCTAATTGCACATTAGTGCTGCAAATCACACTTGAAATTTCAATTGTCAGCATGGGCACTTGCCTTTATAGCTTCAGTTAACATATTTTTAAGAATGCATCTTTAATAAAAAATAATGTATCTAAGTCTTGCATATTACAATCCAATATTTGCCACTTTAGACATCTAGTTTGGATGTAAAGAAACCCCATTTAAAGAAATCAGTGTGTTAGACTTTTCAAAATATTAATTATGGTGATGTTTAAATATTTGCATTTAAACTAATCACATTCGGTTTTAAACAGAGAAGAACATTAATCAAGGAATGCATATTAGCCAGCATGTTTTGATTAACAACATAAAAAATGCCTTGAAGTCAAACGGCATTTTAAGTTTTTTGGTGTGGACTAGAGACTGATTATCAATAGTGTTAAAAAAGAGCTAAAAAATCAAAATGTAGCCTGCTTCTAATTCCTTATGTAGCTTTTCTTGCCTCTTCTAGGGTTCTTTCGAGGCAAATGTGGCAAAGGTGTAATAGTTCATGTGTTTTTCTGACTGATAAAAGAGAAAAAAAACCCTCATCCTGTTTTATGTTACTTAAAATGCAAGTGCTTATTTTTTCAATCCTCACAGCAGACCAGTAGCTCCTTCAGTGGTCTGCTAATAAGCTCACTAGTGAGTTCTACTGAAATTCTCTTCTGTTTGAACCTGTCCTTGATGCGAGGCTGTCAGATGGAGCCTGCTTATCAGGCAGATAATGATGTTTGCAGTAGAGAGCATGTGGGTATATATGTGGGCGCATAAGTATGCACATATATAGTATGCATATAGAACAATAGTGATGCTATTGAGCAGTTGTCAGAAGGAAGTAAGAGGCAACATTTGTAGAAGTATTGTTATTTATAAGACTACTTAAMGTAGCTGGGTGTAATGGATGAATTTTCAGGCTCAGGCTTCCCCTCCACCCCTTTCCTCCTGAAACTTCAGCCTGAGTACAAGTTGGGAGCAGTTGCTCTAAGGGCATAATTTGGTGATGCATTAGCTTTGTCAAATAAATGAGCTGAAGAAATTGCTTCCCTCTCCCACCTCTGATTTCTTACTTCTGCTTCCATTTAGTAGTTATTGCAGTAGCTTTGCTGCTGCTGCTGTTGGTGGGCACAATCATCTAAACCTTGGTGACACAAGAGGCTTGGAGAGAATTAAGCTCTGTAAGGTCAGGAGCAAATGAAAATTTAAAATGAAAACTTAAACCCACTTACTGCCAGAAGAATATATGTGCAGCTGCATCCGATGTCTCTGTGTTATCATTTTTAGTATCCAGTAGAGTGAATCTTGGCTCCTAGACTCATCTTTTGAAGGTATGCAGTGTATTAGCCTACATTTTTTTCTGTGTTCTTTTAAAATCTTGATAGTAAATAGCATGCTACAGCAAGATAGCAATTGGTGCTCCTGTCCATTAAGGGAATATTAGTACTGAATGCATATTTGCTTTTATTCATGCAGTCTTATGCAGAGATTACTTTACATAGCATGTAGTTATGAACAGACCACTTAATCAAAGTTTGATTAGCTTCTCCTTCTGTTTTAAGAAACAAATTGTAAATACATGCAAGTGCTATGATATTTAAACAAAAATTGAAGTCTTTTATTCCTCCTTTTGTTTCATGTAATGAAAAATCATCTTTAACCAATGAAATTCAGCACCCATGTGAAAACCTACCTCTTTAACACTGACACCTAGTTGCTAGTGTGGCTGATGAATGTATATTTGGGATGAAAATTCAGAGGATCAAATTTTATTTTCTGAATTTGTTCRCAAAAGACTTTCAGATATTTAAGTGTTTGCATAAAATAGATTAAAAGTATCAACCTTTTTATGTTAAATTTTGCATAAATTTGCTATGACTTTCTTCCATTGTTTTTATTCAAAACAAACACATTTAATATCTGAAAAGATTTGAACTCTAGTGTATATTCTGACTATTTGAATTATAAAAAATCAAAATATGCTAGAGAAATCCTAATAAATATACAGTTTTTCGGGTTTCTTTAATCTAAATGTTGATGAAAGTGAGTAGCTACCTCCACAAAATGGTGTACTGAGTGTTCTTGACAGTGGCTTTACATATATTAGAATATGGTTATATGAGCAGATGATGATGTATGTGTCCATATAAAACATTTGCATGTGTCTGTTTGTCTTCCAGTTGTGAGTAAGTTTTGACTGCTCAGGCTCCCTTCCATATGTCTGGACTGTATCATACCTCCTGTGCTATTGCTGTTCATAAAGTGATTTCAGGCAAAGATTTCTTTTTTGTGTGTGTCAGCATAACTAAAATTAATGGGAATACGCATGTTAATTATGCAGTACTTTCAGAATCTCACATGCAGTCAAGCTCTACTGACTGATATTATAAATTTTTGTGATCACATCAGTGATATCATCTGAAAAATAGACACCAAAAAGATACGTTTTGAAATATCATAAAATTTAATTTCATCTGGTAATATAAATGGCTGTATTGGAGAACCTGCCAATTCATCCTTAAAAGCTAAGTGATCCCTGAATATGTTGTATATTCTATAGATGAAAAGTCATTGGATTTGTGTGTGAGAGGGGAAGAGTTCTGTCATGTGGAAATGGCATAGAAAGATCACAGATTCTAAAGTAAGTATCCGAAAGAAATAAGTGTTTTTCTTGAAACATCATCTTGGCAGAGATGGCCAGGGTTGATGGCAGTGGAAGCCCTGGCTGCACCCCGTGGCCGTGCAGTCTCTGTCCATTGCTCCCTCTGGCACCTTGRCAGCTCTGTAGTGAGTCAGATCAGAGAATCTACTGGGCTGAAAACAAGCCCCAACACCACCCACTCCCAACYCGAGCAACCAAAACCATGATGTTTTTCTTTGTGATCAGTGAGATGAACTGATTTTCTTTCCCAAAGCACAAGTCACAGACTGGGACAGGGAGARGATGAAAACAAGTAGCACAGGAGTGCAAGGCTGTGGAAATCTGTTTTGGACCAGCTTGAGATGATGGGCAGCAGTGTCATCAAAAACTAAGCTGTCAGGGGTTTCCAARGGCAAGTAGGACAGAGGGAGTTATGGGCCCATCAGTTTGATACTGATCTATGGGACAGAAAGGTTGATCCAAGTCTTGGTTAACTGAAAACTGAAGGAAGGTTAARTAATTTTAATGAAGTTTTATGCAAAAATACTGTAAAACTAATTTTATATCTTATATTTGCAATTACAAATTTGGCTGGTAAGGGAATGGATGCAAAAAACTTAAGACTACTTAGTATCTGTTTGTGCAAACTGTTTTGATCAAAATGAGAAGTTAGAACRGTGTAAAATCACACTTGCACAGGTAACTAAAATGCTTAATTCATAGACTTCAAAATGGATTTCAGTTTGTGTCTTTCTAGTGGTTTCTCACAAGGATTTGATTCTTTTCTATGCTACTTAATGTTTTAACAGTTTTAACATTACTATTCTTGGTAAAATTTGAATATGGCTCAAAAATCTGGAGAATGCTTAATGATAGCAGAGGTCACTTATACAGAGTAACTGCCATTATTTAGCTGTTTTTCACAGTCACATATGTATAGCTTTATATTTGATAGTATTCAGTTAATCTAATAATAAAGAAACAGAGATCATCCATATGGGTGGATGAGAGCAGTTTGCTGGGAAAAGTAACTCAGAGGAAACCTTGGGGTGTGATTGTGAGACTGAATTCCAGTTCGTGTGTTAACTGGACACAATCAAGAGATTCACAGGTAAAAGTTACCTCCTTATTTGCCTATGTTGTGACTATTATACTGGTGTTTGTAAGTATGTTATAATGTGCCTTTACAATTTAGGCCACAAAATGGGAGAGGGTATGGAGAAGGATCATGGTGGAGAATTTTTTGTAGCATCTCTGTAGTTTTGGCAATTCTAAAATCAAGATTGGCTGTTTTTGTTACTCTCTTTTCCATTCTCTGAATAAGAATCAGTTTGGGGAAGTACTGAAAGCCAGGATATACATGAGGCTGAGCTTAACTACCTGTCCTGTCTGGTTTTCAGTCTGTGAATGTTAGCAAGCTTCTGGCTGGAGGTGTGGCCAAAAATTTGCATAGAGAAGTGAGAGCTATTTTTGACTGAGAAGTGGTTCCTTTGCTTATATGGATTTTAAAGAGAGGAGCTTCTCATCTTTTTGGAGTAGAGGRGATAGAGTTGTTATAAATGGTTTAAAAAAGCGAAGTCTGTAGTCATGCAGCAGATGAATGGAGCTTGAAATTAAGGATCCAGGGCTAGAATTTGTCTCTCTGTAGACAGAGGGTTTCACTCTTCCTGTGCTTTCCCCAGTCAATAAAATACGCTGTGTACAATACTTCTCAGCAGGTGTAGATTAATGTAGATCTGCTGAGATTGGTGTAGCTGTGCCAGTTTGAACCAGCTCAGCATCTGACCAAACCTATTGCAGAATGACAGGTGAAATCAAGATCTGTCTTTCTACAGATCCAGGTTAGCTTTTCAGCAATGCCTTCAGTCAGTTCAGTTCTCTTTCCACCGAGCACTTCTCTGCCCCAAAATAGACTAACATACAAGTCTGTACTTCATTAGCTGAACTCCCATGTGCATCTCAGCCTTCTTGTTAACAGCACTTTCTCACTGCATATTATTTTACAGTCCTTTGTCATGAAAGAATTAACAGTCTTATTGTTAGACTATTTAATAATAGGGTATAGAAAATATTCATTTTCTTCTTTTTTTATGGGTCAATATTTTTAGCTGCTTGTATAGACATCTTTAATTCATATTTATAAACTTAAATTCAAGGGTGAGCTCAGATCCTGCTGAGGCCAATGCACGTTCGATATTGACCTTACGGGAGCTCAGACTCTTGAGAGCAGTAGCTGAACAAATACAATTTGAATTGTAATGTTCCTCTTTCTTGTATGTTTGGGTCATGTTTCCAATGCCAATGTGATGCTTCAGCTACTTGTTAAAGAATATGTAATTCAGTAGTGAATTCTTGTACTTAAAATCTATTCACAGGCACCAGCTCCTGTGCCGTGTTACTGGTACTGAGCCACGGTTGCACGTAATAATGATCCTGACTGCTTTGCCCACTGGAATTAAAGGTCTGCCGTGGTGTATTGTCACATTCGTGGTAGAGCTATCACATGCAATGCGATTAAAAGGAGTTGGTGTGTCCTGTAGTTTTAATCTGGATGCCTCAGATGTGATAATTTATTCTGTTGTAAAGTGCATACAGCAAATTGTAATGGAATCTCTTCACTTGTTAGTCTCTGTAAGAATGCGCACAGCAATTTATTTGTTACCCTCTTTAATTCTTATTTTGTTCACTCATTGTAGTATCAAGACTAACCCGAGACTGAGAAAGAAATACGTTAATGGTTTAAATTTATTATCTTTTCTGTAGTTCCATAAGCTACGAAGTGCTTGGGATAACTGACCCTATCAAAATTGAGGACAGTATCAGTAGTGTGATATTTAATCTGAATGTACCTCGAGTTCATTCTAAGTAATTTGGTAGCATTTTTAAATGAGTAATAGCTGAAAGTGGTTTCAGCGTTTTAAGAAATGTGTACAGAATTGGCAATAAAAATATTCTATTTTGGGAACTATGTGGACCAATATATTATTAGTATATATTTACTAAAGTACATAGCTGTATATACTAATACATACAGCAATATAGTATGGAAGTACATGGAGCAATATGTTTTCTGTTAATAAAAGCCTTCAACTGTACCAAATGACGTATAATTTTCCCAGAGCTCAGTCCAAAGAACAAGATATGTATCAGTGACAGAAATTTAGATATAAATGGTTCGTATAATTTAAACTAATAATTTTAGTTTGTTGAGCACTGTGCAACAATAGCAAATCTGTTTAGAGGCTGAAAGTTGTCTCTTCTCTTAATTTTACTCTTAGTTCCTAATTCATCTTGCAGTATAAATAATAAAATGGGGAAGTTGGCTAGGTACAATTTTAACAGTCATCTACAACAGTCAAATAGTTCCTAAGTGCAGAAACGTTGTTGGTAATACAAAAACTAAAACTGAAAGCCTTAATTTCTGTTTCTTGTGTTCAAGCTATATTTAAAAGGCTTTACTCATGTGACTATGTAGTTTAGGGATTCTGCYGAGAAAATTGTTTGAGTAAATTTAGATACAACATTACAAAAGTGATATTTATATCAGTGCTAAAATTAGTTATAGTGATGTAGCTTCCAGTTTCCTGTATGCTTGTGATATTGATATATGTCTAGAAGGCAGTGATTTCATTGCTTTGATTGTGTCAGTATGGTTAAAGTAGCAAAACTTCCAAATGTGAAGTGGCCCTCAGATAGAGTTTACAGGGTTAGTAGTTACCGAAAATTTTGATAATGAAGTCGGTGAGAGCTGACATTTTTCTATACATTTTTTAATTTAAAAAGAAAAAAACAGATGTAATAAAGTTATCCATATTGATGCTTGCATTTYTGAATGTTGCGTAGTTTATAATGTACAATGTTGCATCTTCAGAACTTACTATATTGATATAAATCCAGTATACAAGTACAGGAATTTGACCAAAAAGAAGAGTTTCATTTATTGTTGTTTTGCACAGTAAGATGCATATATGTAAAATATTATTGTAAATGTATAGTACTCATTAAATGTCAAAGTTGGGGTGAAGGGAAAGCAAAATTGAAAATGTTTTTGATATTTTATACAATATTTTCTAAATATAGAATTTCTTCAGAGCAATTAATGCCACCACATGAGGGCAGTTGGCTGGGGCAAGTTGGCATGGCAGGATTTCAGTGTGATGAGGCTTCAGGGAAAATGCTTGTATATTCTCCAGGCAAACAGCATTTGTTTCTTCCTGACATGTACTCAAAGGAGTAACAGAGTGCTGGCTCTTCACTTCTGCAGCAGTTTCATCGCATCTTCCCCTCCTACTCAAGAGCAAGCATCTTCTTGATACTGTGAGGGAAAATATTTATATATGAACTTAAGAACTTAATGTTTGAGTAAATAGACTGTCATTGTACTTGTTACCTCTGTTGATTATTTATATGCATTCTTTAGAAAATGAAAGCTTATGTGGCCACACCATTTTGGTTGTTCCTGTGCAGACCCACACTTCCTCTTACACTTTCTGAGAAACGTGGAATTGTAATGGGGAGGTACCAGAGAACTGTATTTGTGATGAAGAAAAATAGAGTTAATTTTAGATTTCAGGTGTCCTTTCTTTCTTCTTTTTCCTAGCAGGCAAAAGTACTGAAAAGTAGTTGTAAAACTTAATTTCTGTTTCTAGTGATGCCAAAGGAAATGAGTTTCATGTCATGATGTCTCTTTTTTACAATTTTTTTGCTTTGTTTGTGTTCATATAGCAATTGTTCTTACGCTTTTTTTCTTTCCCTGTCTCCCAACTTGAGCTGCAGTAATTATAAGAAGTGGTGAAAACTGACAATAGATGAGCCTATTTGAATAAATTCCTGTTTTTAGCATAAATAATTGAATGTCTCTTTTTTTTTTTTGCAGAACGGTTTACACAGTACAGCCCTAAAAACCTTAGGCAAGCATGGAATAAGTAAGTCTTTTTTTTATTACTCTTTTGACTTTTTAAGGATATAATTCATGCCAAGCTAAACTTATCATTGTTAACTTAAAATGGATTTATCCTTTTTAACTACAGTACAAATGTGGAATTATTGAAGTATTATCTTTCCTGTTTCTATAAATTTTGAATGTTCTTTGACTTGCCAATTTTCTGTAAATAGGGAGGAACTGACTAGTCTAACATTTTCGTGGATATGCCAATTGTCAAGTTTCCCGAACTCATTGAAGGATGTTGTATTGTTGCTTTGAATCTTGTTTTCTCTGTTCTGCTTTAACAGCTAAGAGACTTTTTAAATAATCTGTTTCTGATCAGCTCTAAGATTTGTTTCCAAATAATCATCCCCTGTTGCAAGGTCCATCTGCTCACTGCTGTGAGCTAATGACCATATTGTTATATATTTTAATTATCTTGGTCGAAAATGTCAATAGGAATTCACCTTGTTTTTTCTTTTTAATGTTTCTGTAAATCTGTCTCATCTGCATCAGGCAGACCTGATACAAAGGTATTGTTTTCAAAATGCAGAAAGATTGCCTATTAAGTCAGGAATACCCAACCAACCATCTGTGTAAAGTCTACTAGAAGATTTCCCACTGCACAGTTTACGTAGACAGAACAGTTGAGCAGCACTGCATTGAGCAGTTAACATCTTTTATATTTTGAAGAAAGCATACACACTTTGGGTTGTATGAGCAAGATAACAGCTGTTTCCACAAAAATTATTAGAATATTTCTCCAACCTCTTCGACTAAAATTCTTTGCAACAGGGCTGAGCCTTTGCTGTACTAGCATTACTCTGCTTTCTGATACTCATTCCCAGCTTCAGTGTTGGTGCCAATTGGCTGTGTTGTTGGTAGTTTACCAGGGAGATAAGGGCAAACTCAATAGGAGACTGAAGCATCTCCTCCCAGTTTACCACTGCAAYTGAAGATAGAAAATGTTTTGATGAAAGGAGGGKAGAGGGACAGTGTAGTGGTTACCATATCAGTTTTACATGCTGAAGGTCCTGGGTTCAAGCCCCAGTGGAACCTGCATCAGGAAATCTTTGAGGGGTGGGACTGGATAATCTCCAGAGGTCCCTTCCAACCTTGCTGATTCTGTGATTCTGTAATTATTCGATTTAACTTCCTTGTTAGAGTGGAATAAAGTTGCTGGTAGAGTTAAAGTCAGAATTCTCCTCCAAAATCGTCATTTCTTAGCAATGCAGTGTGTGTACGGCTGCACAAATCATAGCATAGCACAGTTGTTTTCCCAACATGTGATTTGGTTTTTACTCATTTTTCAGTACTATTTATTCCTTCTCCTTCTGCTCCTTTCTACCCAAATATAGTCCCAAATTCTGGACTGAAACACATAACCAATTTTCTTTTAAAACAGTCCCATTTGAAATTGTGCTTAATTGAGAAAGGAGAAATCTCCGTTAATGTAACAGGACATAGTTAAATTAGATGTGATACCATCAAATGTTTGTCATTTGAGTCAGAACCTGTTGCTCCCTCAGTGCTGGCTGTCTCACACGCTGCTGCGGCTTGCTCCACATTACTCCGGGATCCTCTGTTCCTAAGAGTAACTTTCCTGCAGTAAGACACTTAAAGCTGGCAGAGGTGAAGCCAGTGTATTCACAAAGGTTAAATTCAGTTACCTAAGCTAATCTTTTTACAGTTTGTGGAAACATTCCTGGCACATCCAGTTCAGACCGTGAAACTAATTYGGTGGCTCTCTTGGAAGAGACTATATCGTATTTATAACAGAAGGAGTAGTAGGGAGATTAGCGTCACTTAGGTTACAGTTAGCTTTTGTGAATACCTCATACAGCGTTGCCAGTTCTTTTTGTTGTTGTAGGCGTCTTGTGAAGTTTGACTCTRTCTCAGAGTCTTGCTTCTTGGAATAATGTCATTCCATGGAAGTCATAGCTTTCATTTAAAGGTAAGTTACTAGAATTATCTATTTCCTGTCCTTTAACAGCAAATGAACGTGCAAGTTCATCTTTTCTTTGAAAGCAGTTAATGAAATTCAAACGCTTGGAAGAAGCAATTATATTACAACATAGGCAATTAGATTTGGATTGGGAAAGAGGGACAAGGAAGCTAATACTGATGTGAATGTTTTTGCTTGGGGGCACATGTATGTGTGAGTAATGTGCATAGATACTGGCACACTATTCCATCCATTCTGTAGGCTTGGACCTTTAACAGCAATTAGTCCTGTAAGCTGGAATAACAAATTTTAATTTAGAAAGTTACTSTCTTGTATTTTTAAAGGAATTGTGTGTTAAATTTCTGTTTTCTTAAAATACAATAATAGAACAAAAATCAGTTTGCTTAAAACAAGCCCTCCATCTCTGAGACTTCGTAATTGGCACAGGTTATGATCACATCACAGGCTGATTCAAATAAGACCAGAGCCTCTTCATTTCTAAGAAACCTCTTCAAAAAATATTTATACATTTTCAATGCTCCGTGGATAAAGGATTTGCAATTTTTCAGCATCAATGAAGAGACTGAGAGACTGAAAGTAATGACAATGCACAGAATGCAATCATATATGCAGTTCTACTACAATAAGGAATTTTGAGCACCCCAAAATTATGTATCATTTACATTCAAAATGTAAAAGCTTTTCTGTTTTTCTAGTTTAAGTCTCTATCTGTTCTCTGTAGTAGAGTTCTGTTGCTTGCACAGCTGTAGTTAAGAATGTATAAATGTTTCTATTATAGATATTGTGTTCTCAAGGTTTTAAAATTCAACTATAAAATTTATCATAAAAAATCCTTCATAGGCAGACTGATTCGTTCTAAAAATTTTCTTTATTAATGTTTTGAAAAGCAGAAATCGCTAATCTTAGAAATTCCTTATCAAAATCYTGATCCAACTTGCTGCAGACTTCTGGCTTTTGTATGCACAAAAATGCTTTACAAAGTTGCTTAACTTTGGATTTGGTGGGTATACTTACTAATTTCAATGGTATCATTTCCTGCTATTAAATTAGGGATGRACATCAGTCTTTGCAACACAGGAAAATGTTTTAGAAAATCTCTGATGCAGTCTCTATACAGCATTAAGTATGTATTTTTATATGTATATTCTAAAGCATACGCCAGGATGTTTTAAAGTATGTAACTGTATCTTTAAAAAATATTTTAATTTGAGAGAGAAGATTATCTAAATGTTGACTTATAATTGATGCAGCTACATTAATTTCTGCACTCCCAAGATGCAGTAGAGATTTCTGCCCAGTGCTTTTGGTGCCAAACAGGATCAGGACCATGGCACTCTGTCATTCCTCTTTTGCTTACCTCCCRGCCTTACAGACATGGAGAGATGCACTAGCACTTCCATTGAACAGTTCCTACAGCCCCTATTCCTAMTAGTATTCCAGTGCCAAATGTATTTATCTTTGTAGTGCTTCTCTGAGGTGAAGTCCTGTTATCACATTTTATAGATGGGCAATTGAGGTACAAAGGCATTAAGTAATTTGTCACATGGAAGCTGCCACAGAAAGTGTATGACAGAGCAAGAAATTGAACTTGGTGCTCCCAAATCAGGAGATAACACCTTTGATTTTCTAAACACAACGAAGCTTTCTCCCTTCACTGTGCCATCTTTCAGAACGAGGCATAGTCCAGCCCCTTATCTTGTTTGTATACACATTTTGAGGCCCTGACATGGAAGAGTGAGAATATAGGTTTAGAAGAATCTTCAAAGAGGCTTACCTCAAAATATGCGTGATTATAATTCAATTTATGTAAGGATAGGTTACTGGAAGGAAGGATAACAGTCTTATAAATTCCACAAAACCAGCAGACTTAAGGCAGAAGGAACAGAGGCCAAAAACAAGAAAAAATTACAGATGGTAGATTGGGGAAAAAATAATTGTGCCTAACTGACCCCAGCTTCCATGAAGAATTTTAAAGACAGAGCCAGACAGTAGAACAATGATGTGTCCAAGCTAGTGGTTCTTTAATTACCAGTCTAACTGAAAATCAGCTGAAAGTATAGAATATAATATATATTAAATCATACACTTGAGAGAGTGGAAGGCCATTTCGATGACAGCAGTGTCTGTGAAATCCGGCAGACTCATTATAGCTAAAATTCTTAAAATAGAATGGGTCAATATTTGAGGCTACTTTTGGGAAGTGTTTGAGGGGAATAAATGTAACTAGCTAAAGCAGTGAATTACTCAATTTCTTCACTGGTTGACAAAATCCAGACAGATCATAAAGAGAATATTCACAAGGTAAGATGTGGTTTATACATTTTCTGCAAAATGTCAGGAAACAACTTGCATTGACATTTGCTTCTATGTAGTTTGAAGCTTCTCCTACACTGTGTGAGCAAACGTTTTGGACGTGGTGATTGTAGAATACTAGTCAGAAAAAAAGTAAGAGGCAGTAGTCCGATTTTCCTATATAGATCATAGTGAAATAAATTTTTACGAGTGYTTTTGAACTTTTCTGCTCAATTCTGTCCGTACAGTAAATAACGAGGGTGGCTCTGCCTTCAGAATGCAGTGCAAACTCTCTCCGTTCCTTCCCCACAATAATAAAGCCTTACGGAAGAATGACAAATGCGAACTAATTATCCCAGTGTGTATTTAGTAGGATATAAAAAACTTTTTCAGATCCTTCTATCATAATGGGTAGCACTGTGAGAAGTCAGGCTGAAAAGAAAACAAAATTTGTTGATTGAAACAAATTTTACTCTGCATAAACAGAACTACCATTTTGTAATTCCCCAGCACGGAACAACTTATTTTATAATTATAACACTTCACTCGCAAGGGTAGTCTCACTGCTGGGGATTTCTTCTTCTGCCAAGAACCTCTTTCTTTCAGCATCCCCGGATGGATCGGAGCAGGCAGTGACGATTTGAAATTGTACCCGTGCAAAGGGTGGCGCGTGTTTCGGCCGAGGGCGCGCGAGGCGCGTAGGAGCGCGCGCGGCCTGCGGAGGGCCTGCAGTCGTCCTGGGGCCGGCGCCTCGCCGGCAGTCAGGAACCGGGGAGAGCTGTGGGGCGAGAAAGGGGAACCAGCCCCCCGTGAAAAGACTTGATAAAGATATTTTTGGTTTAGAGGCATGTAAATGTGTTTCTCTCTCCTGAGGGACTCCTTGCTGTATGTGATACTGCTGTACAGTTAAAAAAAACCCTTGCTTTCTCATTTCCTGTTTTATTTCATTTGTTTCCCATAAACACCCCCTTGAACGGTCATGCTTTTTTTGCCTAAGTAACTTTAAGAAGCACATCATGACAAAACCAACGCTCATGTGCAACAGAAACAAAAAATCATTTATTGACTAGTAGATTTATTACACTACTGTATGTTAAGGGCGGGGGGGGGGGACAGTCTGCAGCATTTGGTGCCGCTCGGGTGGCCCGTGGCGCGCAGGAGCTCGAGGCTGCTCCGCGCGCTGGCTGGCGCGAGCCCGCAGCCCGCAGCCGGCGCCGAAGCGCTGCGGCGCTAGGAGGAGCGCTTCGGTTGGCGCAGCCGTTCTCGGTTTTAGGGACTGTCAGCAGAGGGCCAGAATTTCTGTTACAGATATTTTTCTGACGCTGCTTTGGTGTTTATTTCACTACTTAGTGCTGTTCAGTAAGTTAATTTTCAGGGTGGTGGACGCTGCTTGTTTACACTTAGGTGCTTTTTTGTGTTACACCCACTTAATACCATTTTATATGATTCTGGCATTACAGAGGGGCTCAGCTGCAAAGGAAAGTCGACCTATTAAGTTCTCAGGCCGGGGTAGGGGTCTTTAGTGCTACAGTTGAAATGCACTATATGTTTTCTCAGCATTATAGTAATGATTTATGTTATACTGATTGAAACCAATGATTAAAAAAGAGCTTTGGAGTTTCTCAATTTTTTCTTTTGCCAAAGTTGAGTAATTCCTTATGCTTAAGTGCTTTCATTCTAATTGTAAATTACTCACGTGTTTTATGTTTTATAAGTTGAGGGGGAGATTATTCCTCTGCCTAACGGACCTCACTGATAGAATGTTTATCCTAACATTCAATCTCTATTTATTTTTGCTTTATGCTTAATTCTCCCTTTTTTGTGATGTTTATAAACTTTAGATATTGTGTTAGATCTTCTTGGCCAACCGAAAAATATTAATAAACCTCTTAAACTGGACCACTATATTTAGAAAACAACAGTAACAGAAAAATGCTTGTCCTCTCTGAGTACTAACTCTATGTTGTTGCGTTAGTAATGTTGCCATCGTAATGATTGTGAAAACTCAGCCCCAAATCACAGTCTGCATTTTGAGTTATTTTTCCCTGGCAATGTTTGTTTATTGTTCTCTATCCTGTGTGTACATTTTCCGCCTACATATCTCACATCTGTAAGTCCCTTTGTACTATTTTTTTTTTTTGCCTTCACTGGAGTTTTCAAGATTTAGTTTCATTTGAGAACTGAATCAGCATGCAGTGTATCCTTTAGTCCAGTTCATTAATAAAGATGTTAAATAAAACTGTGACTAACACTAATCCCTCTGGCACACAGCTGGACACTTCCCTTCCAGCTCAGTACATTGCCACTTATCATTACTCTGCTTATGGTCTGTTAGCCAGGTTTCAATCTATGTGATAGTGTATCATATCCCAGCTCTTCTGACTTGGTCTACAGAGTAACATTTTGAGAGACTCCATGTCAGATATTCTCTATTGTCACTTTTTTCCACCAATGATTAAATCAATTTCTTAAAATAATCTATTCATCTGATGTCTTGTTCATTAGTCATCTGTTCTTTTGCTTGCAATTTTATGTCTTAGAATTTACAAAAACATTTGCAAAGCCATTCTAAAACTAATTTTGCTTCTATGTTTTCTGTATTTTGCTTCTATATTGTGCCTCTCTATTGGTAATGTCCAGCAAAATATTTGCCAAGATTGTTCTCTTTCTTATTTGAAAAACAAGAATGGTAGTGTGAACGTACTGACAGAATGAGCACAAGTATTTTTTTTCTTTTAAAAGTCTAGTCAAGTACTTCAGAACACAGTGCAAAATCAGCTAATATTACAATACTTTATCTACAGTAAAAGACTTTTAGAGAGAAATGAGGAAAGAGAACCAACTGTTCTTGTGTAGATTTCATAAAATGACTTTTCAAAGGCATTTTGCGTTTCTTTGCTATGCTTACTAATTCCTTAAGAATTCCTTAAAATATTGAGACATATATCAGACAGACATGTTTATTTGGTGTTTCCAGGTATGATTTTTCCAGTATATGTTCTTCATTAACGTTTTTGAATACTTACTGGTCAACTCTTTTCAGATGTTTCCAGTTTGCTTTTTTGCTTATGCGTTTCTACATTAATTTCTCAAAATTATGTTTCTGGTAGTCTGTTATTCATGTGTTGCCATAGCGTGTGTATTCATTTCTTGCTTTGAAGCCTAATAATTTGTGACCAGAGACACCAAGCATTATTATATTCTCACATTCTTAATTCTACTCTATTGCTAGAATTCTGTACATTTGGCCTCTGTGCTGAAACCTCTCTTTTCCAGATAATGACATTGTTGACAAAACTCAGTCTTTCACATGTGTTCTAAAAACATTTGTCTGAGTAAATGGAGGCATGCTTTGGCTGAAGGGAATGACGTAAGTGAAGGAGGCCTTACTGCTGGGTATCTCATAATTTGTGTTTGGCCATTAAAGCCAAGATTTTTCCAAAATGAATGCCAAAAAGATACCTTAAGGATTGGGCTGGCATTCAGAACTGCTCAGTACTAAGCAACTGCCATTGGCTTCAGTGGCTTCACATTTGTATTTTCCTCTGCTCATTGTCATGTGTCATGTATAATTTTTCTTTAGCTCACCAGTTTCTTTGATTCTCATCTTATGGCCTAAGAAGTGGTTATCATTTGGGGAGATGTTGCAGGCAGCCAATGATCGTAGTAATATCAATAATGTTGCTAAGTTTAGTCACCCCTTCAAATGCTTTAAAGCCGATCTCAAAACCTGTGCAGTCTGGCTCTGCTGCCAGCCAAAGACTTAAAATCAGTAGTTAGGGATTCTGGGGTGCTATAAATATCAAAAAAGTATCTTCACATTAGAAAAATGTTTGTTACTAACTTCTGTGGTGATTTCAGGTGGATTTTTCAGCTTTCTATCACCAGCTTTTGTGCAGTAGGATGGTACCACAGTCAGTCAGTTGTCACCATCATCTCTGTTAAATTGCCCTTTTCAAAAGCACATTTAACCTATGTAGTCCAGAAACTCTTGTGACCATACCCCCAAACCATTGCAATTTTGACAAGACGATCTTAAAATACATCTTAAAATACATTGTTTCCGGGCCTTCATTTCTAGCTGTGGCACGTGCTGTATCTGCTTTCAGATTTCTGACTTCTGTTCTTCTACATAGGGCAGAGAAACAAGAATTCTTGCTTTTTCATTGTGCTCTTCTGCATTAATGATACTGAAACACATGGCATTGTAGGAGATGAATGCAAAACAGGGATTTGTTTCAAAACATGAAGCTGTTTGCTAGCCAAACAGTTTTCCTAATTAAATTTAGTAGTGTCTTCTAGTAACTTATTATAAAGTGTTTGATGGTATTGTTTGAGAAATTATGAAAGATGCTGACTGCAGGCAGATCCTCATGTATGTATGTTCAGTATCTGTTTGACCTGCTTGTCAAAATGGGAAGATACGAGGTAATCATCCCTGTTGATGTATTAAAATGGAGAGGGTTTAGATTATGTATCTTCAGCAATATACTGTGAATAAAGAGCCTTGGCGTAGCGCTGGTGCACCTGTCATTGCTGGAGGGCAAAGAGGCAAGTGATTCCAAGGGGTATTGACCTTTTTATTTTAGGCACTGAGTCAATCCCATATCCTGAGGCACACATTCTGCGTTAAAATTATTATAACTCTCCTGGTGTTAGTCTGAACAACAGACTCCAAAGATCTGTGGGAAAAAAAACCAAACATAAAATGATGGTGATGATGGGTTTTGTGTGTATTATTGCTTTTAAAGATGTTACTAAAACAGTTGTTCTTTGATTAGGATGAATTTAATTGAAGTTTAAATAAAATTGTAAAATCCTTCTGTCTGAATTAGCAGCTCACTGGATACCAAAATGTAAATAACAGTATTTATCGGTAAATATAAAAAAACTTCATCCTTTTAAATAATGCAATATATAATAGTTGTATACTCAGTCTGCTATCTCAGCCAAATTTATATCCATAAAATTTGATTTACAAATAAACAACTTTCTGTTAAATTATTCACATCTCATAATAATTGATCTTACAGAGTTGATCTTATGCTGGAACATATTTGATCATAAATTCAATGAAATCAGCCGCTATCTTTGTGATGTTTGTCCAGCTAAATCCTTCAATGAATAAAGTAGTAAGGATGCCAGCTGTGTTTGTTTTATGATCATCACTGCTGCAGTAGGATGGTGAAGATATAAATGAAGAAAAGCTCTAATTTTTCATGTTGGACTTATGAATCTTACTGCAAAGAATTTAAATGGAAGAAAATAAAATTCCTACTTCTGTCACATTCTCGTAAATGCCTTGTTTGCTTTTTTGGGAGAATCCTGAGTAGTTTTTAAATTTTGCTGGTTTTTTTTGACCCAAACTTACAAAAGCCAAAGAAATCTTAAATAAAATAGACAAAATTTATGCTTTTCTCTCTGACACCATTATGAGTTAAGAGTGGACCGCTATATTTGAACTGCCTTCTTTGGTTGGATTGTATAGCAAACCATGTTTACAGCTTAATGCTAGTGTATCGTTAGTGTGCTTCAGACTAATATTGCCAGCCTGATACAAAAAATAAGTCATTCCCCAGAATATTACTGGACTTCCATAAGCATTATGACTTTTGTAAAATCAAATATTATATTCCTTTTATTTATTTGATCCTTGAAGTGCTTTTGAGTCAAGCTTTAATCTGAAGCCATGAGGACATGAATCTTTGCTGAGATGTTGACAAATAGTGTTTTGTGAATACCATTTTTCTGTCATGTATAGCTATGTCTATACTGCTAACAGTGAGGGACTGTCCCCTAGCCCTGAGGCCACATGGCCACATCTGTCCTAGGTAATACCTGGGCGTGCATCTCCTGTAGGTTTTACGTGATCCCCCTGTAGCTACAGATGCAATCATTCTGTTTGAGGTGTTCAGTATTACTTTTTCAATTCAAAGTTTCCGGAATAATGTAAGGCTTGTGCCATAAACCATAGCAACTGTATTTTCAAACCTAAGATTGGGAAGGTAAGGTATTGCATGCCCTGGTGTATGACAGAAGCCATGTGGAGGTGTTTGGAGCGCAGTGCCTGTTGGGAGACTGCAAGGTGGTAGGAAGCTGGTACATGCTGCCTTTTGGGAACGGCTCCTGGAACGTTTGGTAGCCTGAACTGTGTCCAGGAATGGTTTTGGAGGTCAGAATAATCCAAGGAGCAGTGTGGGCAATCAGCAGGTCAGTGGATCTTCAGGCTCACTCCCTGCCCTGCTTAGTTAAGCCATAGAGGCTTTACCAAGAGATCCTTAGTATTTTCTACCCCTTGCACAGCTGAGCTTTTTCCCAATGAGGTTTCCCATATTCCTGTCAATGCAATGCTAGCATCCTTTGTCATGTAGGCCTGAAGCCTTAGGAGTGTTTTATATCTTCCCTTTCCTTATCCCAGGCATCCAGACTATATATACATTTTACAGCTTTTTCCTCCTCGCTTTTCCAAGATGCTTTCTTTCCCTCTCTCCTGCCAACCCTGTCACTCAGATCCTGACATCCCATTTTTCCACAATTATAACAATATACTTCTTGTGGCTTCTCCTGACCAATGCCCTTCTTCAGATCATATAAAAAGCAGCCAGTAAATTCTGCTTCTCTCTTCAAGGATTGTTTAACTCTCAGCACAGGCTGTTTCACCCTAATATATTTGAGCTCCTTCTTACCCTTCTCAAAGCTCTCCGTAATTATGCCTCTTGCTGACTTCCTTCCTCAAGCTCTGTATTTGCTTCCCTCCTCTCCTATCAGTGAGCCCTTGGTCATATTTATGCCTTGTCCCATGTGTTCTCTCATGCCTGGCCTCCCTAAATTTGTTCCCTGGATCAGACAGTCTCACAACTGCTGTGTCCTTTCCTGTGAATCAGACTGGCTTGTGCCCAAACTGGGCATTTACCGATCGGTGGCAGTCCTTCTTTTCCCTGGGCTGCTTCTTAGTTTGCAAGCTGCTGGGACTAGGAAGTGCCTTGAATGCCTGAAACTTGTCCACTTCCACAGCTCGCTAACCAGGTAGGGCCCTAAAGCGGGACCCCCATTTTCATATGCTTGTCCTGATTCTGTGGGAACACACCCGGCCCAACTTGCAGCACAGCTCCACAGATTTCACAATTCCACATGTGATAAATGTTTTGAAAATCCACCAGCTTATTTGGGATCATTAGAAGTGGCTTGAACTTTTCTGGCAGTCTGCTTCCAGTGATAGCTGGCTCTTTGGGAAGTCTGACCTTTAATGGTCACTATTATAGATAACAATTTTGATTTAGTTCTTAAATCACACATGCTGATTTATGTCTAAATAGCACTGACTCCCTGCCTAGCTGTATCTCTTTCATGCTAGATTGGCAGGTTAAGATTTGCAAAATAGTTCAATATTGAGTCCTTCCCCCAACCCAAGCCAATTTTTGAGTGTCAGATAGCACTGGATCCTCACACACATACAGGATGCAAATGCAAGCACTTACAATCCACATATTTTAGTAATTRATAGCTGAAATATAAGGAATTTGTGATCTGGTCATTCATCTCCAGCCTGTTTATAATAAAAGGAGCACGAGCTGTCATGTTAAATCTCAGCAACTTTTTTAAAAGACACTTCAGTACAGAGATACATGTGGATATGTAATACTTGCTCTTTTTTAAAATTCAGTGCAAAATCATGTTAGGYTGACGCCAAACTGCATACTGAGGAGCCATCAGTCTTCTCTTTCCATAATGGTCTCTGTATCTAAGAAACCCTTCTTGAGCAAGTCTACCTTTCCCTGTACAAGATCAAAATTAAATTTAGGCTTCTTTTAACAGATTGGCACAAATGTACTCATCTCTTAGTACAAACAGCAGTAATTTGTGGATTTTTCAGTCTGCCAAGACCTTCTTCCTGAAGGACTGGAGGATTACTGATGTTCCCTTCAGAAAATACCTCCATTAATGCAAAGAAGACTTGTGTGTTAACCAGGAGAATGAATCTGGAGAAGGAATAAATGTCGGACAGGAAGGTAGAGATTTATAAGGTAGTGTAATGTTCCTTTTGTAGATCTTAGCTCTGTTTCTCACTTTCTGCAGTATGATGATTTCTGCAGTGTGAGTTAGTGGTTTCTCATCCCCCTAATCTCTTCTAAAATCACCAGAGCCAAGTTCCTGAGGGTCAAGGAGCTGCAGCTAGTTATGTRTGATAGGTCTGTCTAAATATATACATATAATAATGTGTTTTTGACTACATACTTTAAATATATTGATGATATGCTCTCATTATATAATCTCAGTCTCCACCTCTCGGTGTTTGTTAGTTTTTCATGTCCCTGTCATGTTTTAACTTAAAGTATGCTTCAGAAAAGACCAGTATGCCAACTTGTTTTATGTGAGTACTTAGTCTCACTGGATTCAGCCAGACCGCTCATATGCATACAGTTAAATACATGTATATGCCTGGGGTCTATCTCCATGAGCTTTCCAGGCTAGGAGCATTCTCTTTGCCTCAAATTCTCTATCTACCTTTAATGAGCTGTATAAATAAATACAAAGTACTCCTGCTCCTTCCATAGCCATAAAAATAGATTTTATTAGAGGAGAGGTATACAATAATAGAAAAGATCAGACCAAACTGCTGTTTTAGGGAGCTGTGGGAGGACAGAACAAGTAGCTGTTCCAAATGGTTGATGGATGTGAGGCCTCGGCAAGACAGATTTGTAGGTTAACAGTGATAAATGATCTTTGGCTTCACTGACTAAAGCGAGGTCGCCCTTCTTGGGGCACTCTCTGCGTTCTGCAACCTTGCAGCAAATTCCTGTTGAAGCACTGAGCAAACAGACCAGTTCTTATTTACATTATGATGAATTAAGACTTTTCAAATGCAAGACGATAAAATATCAGACAAGAAGATAGAGATTTATAAGGCAGTGCTAATGTTTCTTCACTAGAATTTAGCTCTGTTTTTTCAGTTTTCAAAAGGCAGTAGGTCCAAAAAGACAGCTGGATTTTTCTTTCTGTAGTCATTTAATAAGGGAAAATAGGGGGGAACTTTGTTTACTGCCCTAGCAGCTGCACCCACTGCCAAATCTGAAATCCAGAGTTTGGTTGTTTTTTGTTTGGAGTGTTTCTGCTCGTATTTTTTTTGAGAGAAACAATCCAGGTTGCTGRGGGTGGGGAGAGGCAAAGCACAGAGCTTTGGCTATGTTGTAAGCCAGAGGTTTATTTCAGCTATTCCTGGACTTTCTGGGGTGAGATGGGGGGAAGGGGGTTATTCCCTCTTTTTCTATTTCTATTTCTCTTCTTTTTCTATTTCTTTTTTTTCTTTTTCTATTCTTTCTTTTCTTTTCTTTTTCTTTTTTTTCTTTTCTTTTTCTTTTCTTTCTTTTCTTTTCTTTGGCTCATATCCAGCCAGTGAGGAAATAAATATGTGAAGAAAGAATGCTATGGAATGTTAACTTCACTGGTGTATTTTCTTCCTTTTATCATGCCCCAAGATTCAGTGAAGTTGATATAAATTCACCATGCCTTCTTTTAGAAAGCATAACAGAAAGGCATTCTTCCTTTAAGAGTCAGACTGTAAAAGGTGATTTTTTTTCACTCAGTTTGGTTTAAGCCTGTAAAAAGCATTAAGTGAAAAATCTGATATATTTGTTAGGGCATTTATTGCATTACTAACTTATATTTTCAGTTCTCAGTGAAAGGTTTATAGAGAACATAAACCTTGAAGAGTTTTTGTTCAGGATTAAAGATATATTTTCCCCCATTTTCTGGTGAAATAATAGCTCATAAAGTGATGGGGATGTTAGTAATTATATTTGGCTCTATTTATTTTCCAAGCATATTCTGTTCAACTTGCTGAGATGCAAGAAGAAGGCCTTTAAAAAGCACTCTGCTGATGAGAAGATTCATACCCTTTAAAGGATTTCAAAATAATCAAAAGCTTCTGATTAAATGTTGCCGCCAAGTTGTCGTTCTTTGTTAATTGCATTTACTACAAGCTGAGACTTTCTGATAAACTATAAATCTAGCATATTCAGAAATATTCTGTCAGGATGTAAGTAATCTTTTGTATGTATTCCATAATGAAATTTTTTAATACTGGGCTAACTGGGATGCTGAAAGAATTAAGATAGCTCATTAATGGTGGAATGCCAAATCAAAAAGATGTAATTGTGAAATTATTTCTGAGGAAAAATGGTAAGAGATGCTTCAATTGAAATATTTTAGGAAATACTTTTCCTGGCAACTATCTATTTCAGAGAAACTGCCGAAAACTGAATGAAGTAATATGAAATACTTAAGGGTTTTTGTGCTTAAAGAATTTATTCTGAAAAATAACTGTTTAAACAATARTAGTATACCATACCCAGCAGTCATGTTGTTTGGGATATCACAACTTAAGAATTCCCAGAAATTAAAAAAGTTACACAATCATATCGGAGAAAGCCACATTCTCAATAGCTTAGAGAGTGTGTGATAACTTGASATATACTGTGTATTTGCTTTTTGAATAAGCTTATTTTTCTTCTCTTTAATGTCTACTACTCAGACTCCATAGTTCTCACTTCATTTGATGCTCCAGCATATATTATGCTGCCAAAAAGATACCTACTGTCAAATATATAAAATATATTCTTTATCTAAATGGCATAGAACAAATAGAGAAAAATCTGTACAATGTTGTCAATTAAAAGTATTTGCTATCCTTAGGTCTTAAGCGCTTGATAGTTGGCACCGGTTTCTTCGGAAGGTTTTATAGCCCAATATATTTATTCTGAGGCATCAAACAGAGCTCGAGCTAGCCTGGATGTATGTCAGGCTATATAAAAGGACAAAAAAGCAGGATGCTGTTAAGTCTGTTGCATATTGACTGACTCTCTTCAGGCTTAGTATTTAAAGCTTAAGTCAACCAAATTTAATTTTTAAAGGCCTGCTCTTGTGTTCTGCTTTCTATATGAAGCAGACCTCTCAAACCAGATTATCAGGAGCAACATGTTGTTGAAATGCATTAATAGAACTGAAAAGGCCACTAAAACGTACCAGGTCTAGTGCAGAAAGTACCAAGGGAAGCTAGACTCATATTCTAAGTTTTTGTATGAGTTACGTTCAGCAGTCCACATAAGCAGAGCCAAATGATTTTATGATCTAGTCAAGGCTGAGTTCAATAGACGTTATCAAGTGTGAGTTGTCTTGAGGGGGTGAATCACGTCATTGTCTAGCTTAGGTGTGAACAGTTTCTGCAGCTGCATATAAGTTACGAACAGTTTGAGTAAACCTGTTTTACTGTARCAGTGCCACATGCCTGGTGGCAAAGCTGCCTGGGCGTAGGAGGGRTCTAAGTCATTATGATCTCTAGCTGTAAGTTGATGTGAGCCACCACTTGCTGCTGGCCCAATAGGTTCAGCAGACCCAACCTGCTGCTGGAGTAGGAGAGCACACTGCAAAGCATTTCCRCGGTCTGCCATTGAACTGCTCCTGGAGTCGCCCCTTCCCTCAGGTCCCCAAGGTTTATCTTTATGGGCCCCGGGAACACTTTGGTTATGTGACTTGGAGTCAGAAAGACTGATCCCTCCTACTCCTGTATTTGGAGATGCTCAGCAACAGCTAGTTCTGATTTTTCTGGACTGGAACATTACAGTGTTTGTCATATCCATCCACTTGTTCTTGAAAGAAAATCAACAATTCTCAAAACAGACAAAGAGATTAACACCTTAGTGCTACATTTGGAGAAGTTCAGGAGYTGGAACTGTAACTACAGTTTATATACTGGGTCACTAGATTTTTTGTAAAAATTTACTATGTGTATTAAAATGATATACCTAGAATATAGGTACTTTAAATTTTTTTTTTAAAAAAAGATTGCTTATCCTGTTAGTGCTTTGTTTTTTCACATTCTTTTTTTTTCATGAAATGCTATTCACCTTGGCTGCTTTCCAGTTATCGACATCTGTGAAACTGTTAAGTGAGAATTAGTTCGTATGGGTCAGGGTTGTTACCTTGCTGGAATGCACAAAATTCACTAATCTCCACAGCTTTCCAAACAGGATTTCAACCTTCTTGTACATCTACATTAGCAGCAATACCCCAGAATGCAACACTGATACTTCTAGCTCTGTGCAAATATCCTAGTAAGAAGAATTAGAAATTGTTGTCGTGGCTTTTATTTTATTTTTTGCTTCTCASGAGGTACCAAGCTGAAAGAGTGCCGTTCTGTCGGTGGCCTCCGTAGCCTGTAGAGCGTGCTGTCCGGCCTGGCTGAATGTTTCTGAATCCAAACTGCTACCAGCACCTCTGCTTGTGACGAGGAARAGGGACGTAGGGCGTTCGGAGGGAACCTCTCCTGAGCAGCGCGCACAGCCCRGCGCAGAGCTAGGCTTGCTGTCGGCAGTCCCACGCAGCCAAACTGAAATACGGCCCTTGTGGCTGTGTTCGACTGCAGGYTAAATAATGCAGACGGGATAGTTTGGCCTGAGGGACTGCTGCACTGTGCTGTAGAACAAACTCTGTATTTTGTGACTGATCAACAACAYGAGTAAAAACTTGGCTTTGGTGATCCTTTAGACAGTTTTTACCTCTCTTTGTTCTTCGGTATTGGTCCTCAGTACTTTCTGCACTGTTTTCCTCCTTTGCAGATCTTCTTCATACRGGATAGGGCAGCCTCTAAAGGTAATGGAATAAATCAGACGTGTAAAACATTTAGAAAAAAATAATTTCTKTTCTGTATTAGATTTTTCTCTTGATGTTCAGGTTTTATGCCTTCATCTGTATCAAAAGCCCAAAGCATTTGCATCGAAATTTGCATTCGCTTGCTGCAGTGGTGTCGCGATGGCTAACTTATCTCTCCGCTCCGTGGAGGYGCACGCGGCATGTTAGGTGAGCAGTTTGTAGGCACGTTTCTGCACACTGGAGCTGGCGGGTCATTTCTTTTGAATACAACAGGCAGTCTTGGCATGGGTGCAACACCAGGCAAAGCTGCAGACATTCAATAAAAGGGGGATGTTACTTAAGGTAGGCCCTGCTCCGATTTGTGTGCTCCTAGGAGAGACACACACRTATCCAGAGACACGAAAGAGTCAGGGCTACAAAAGGCACATTCAGGTCAGCTGGCTGGAAGATTGAATGGCTTTGCAAAGAAAACATTAACTTAAATATATAATATTGGCATCGTTTCATGTTAAAACTCAGGAGAGGCCTAAAGTTAGGACAAGGTGGAAAGACTCGAGCCAGCCACTAGGAGACTTGGAGGAAGATCCTAAAACTGCAATATGGCCCTTGTGYGCAGACTGTGCAGGAGCCCTTTAGCTATCTAGAGAGGATTGCCGTGTGACAGCTCTTTCTGTAAAGCAAACTTTCAGGGTTACAGTATGAACCGCCTAATTCACACTAATGCAGGGAAATTCTTGTTTTATTCTCTTTACATCATCAAACTTTAAACTCTGCTAACTGATACRTTATTCTAGTTAACCGTGTTTTGTCTTTCAGCACTTCAGGTTACAAGGGATTACTTAGAATAAAGAGGCAGAGCTGAGATTTCTAAAGGGAATTAGGTGCCTCACTCCTTTAGGCCATGCTGTAAACTGCAGTCAAGAGAAACGAATTAATGATATGCTGTGAGAATTATACCTCAAAATGGAAAATATGCCCAGTAAATGATTTTTGCTTTGCGAAGTATTTACCTCTTGCTGTTTAGAGTATATAGACAGCATATTATCTCCATTTATTTTAATGCCCATTTGTCTTAATTATTAATGTGAATTTGAGCTGCATTCTTCAATGCATTTAAAAGCAAATCACCCCAAGTTCAGAAGTTCACTGCACATGCCCAAAACTTTCTTTTTCTCAAAAGTTTAAACCAAACTTCAGTGATCTTAGTCATGTTCTGCTTGACCAAATACTGACCTTCCTTTGCAGTAGAAAGACATTTAAGCCTGTTTTCTGAAATTAAGTCAAATTCTTGTAATCCAATGAGATTTACAACTGTTCAAATTTAGTCAGGTTCATATATGTTTAAAGTGAGGTAGATTAATGCAGTGGTTTTGTTCAGCAGAAGCAGTATATAGTTTTTAAGACTAAGTTGAAAATCAATGTGTTTTTGCAAATGACATCAGAGTAAGTCTATAAAAATATTCACAATATTTCTTAGAACAGTACTAGGTATTATTTAATGTTGCTTGCCAAAGGTTTCTCTGTATTTTGCTGTACACCACATTTTCTGAAAGTATGTATGCTGTCATGCCTAGTAACTATTCCTCAGTAATTAGTGTGACAGTAAGTGAAGCGTGAATATTGAGACTTGCCATATCATGCATGCCAAGTTACTATATGGCCCAACTACTGTGAGACAAAACATGCTATTATGTTTTAGACACAAAGCCATATTGTATGAAATTCCATCCTGTCACCATACTGAAGGAGGTGTATGTAAAAATCAAATCTTTTTTCTCTTTAGTTCTTTTTGTTAACTTTTCTGTATTAGATACTTAGCTACTGAACTCCATCAGAAAATTCAGCCTTTGTCCCTGTTGAGGGATCATGTTTCAAACTTATATCAGACAAATCGTTCATGTGTTTAGGGGGAGATTTGGAAGAGACTGTTGGTCAAGAAAAAAAGGAAAGAAACAAAACCAAATGTTCCAAACCACTGAGGTTATGCGCTAAATGGGTTTCTCCAAACAACTCTGATATAGTAGATGTATTTCAATACATGATCATACAGTTCATTTTTTGTAAATAAAAGAATAGCTTGCCCTTAAACAAAGCAGTGAAATTAGTCACACATTCCACTAAGGCATCAGTTGCAAGACTGACAACCTCAGGATGGCACAGGCATATTTCTTCTGCAGTGTCCACTGATTTCCAAAAATGACCTTAGCAGGAGACATGGTTTTTAAAGAAGAATTTCTTCATTCCTCCACAAATCTGTGTAAACAAAACCAGAACTTTTGTGCAGATTTAAAGATACAGCTGAGCTTAACTGGAAGTAGTGATTTGATGCATGAGTTGCTTGGATGACCTTCTTTGGTCTTTGGTATTACAGAGGAGGTCACACTTGATGATTATGGTCCCTTCTGACTTTAAAGTCTGTAAATGCTTGGGARCATAACAATACTAATAATGTAGCAACTAGAATCTTCAAAGCGCTACATAAACAACTAATTCTCCCAACACTACTCTACATATTATAAGGGCAAGTAAATGTTATAATTAGAGCAGACTGAACTATTTTTTCAGAATACTTGTGCAATTAATTTAGTATTTTTTCTATTTTCTGATTTTTAAATTGGTTCTAAGTTTCTCTGATTTATTCAGAATTATTTCATCAATAATGTGGTTATATTGCAGCCCCAGATATTTTTCTTGTTTTTATATTGTATGTATAATCTGCTGATTATTTGATATTTTTCTTTGGCTTCTTGGCTTATCTTCTCAGTGAACCAGTATCTTTTTGATTTCTGGACTAGGAAAGTGACTTTGACTTTGTAAACTGTTCTCACTGTAAACTGTTCCATTTGTTAGTACATCTGATTTTTTCTTGTTAAAAACATCTTAGCACTGTGCCAAACACTTTGACCATTCATTCAGTCAAAATTTTGGCACTGCTGTATTCAAGAGCATCAAGGAACTAGAATGTCATCACCCAAAATTTTAACTACAATTCAGAATTCATTAATATTTGAATGTTTTTTCCTGATGTTTTGGCTCACTTAATTAACATCTTCACTGTACCTATGGAGCAGCTAATGAATGGTGCGATTCTTTTTCTTACATTGGAGGATAATATTTCACTACTTAAGTTAGTGGCCTCATTTTTCTAACTTAACAGGAACTTTCATTTAAGACAGAACATGTTTACTTTGGCTTCTCAAAAGCTATGCAGCTACCTGTGTGGGGAAAATAAAAAACTTTCATGAAATGATTTGCCAAGACCTCTCAGCAAATAATTGGCACAGGTGGGATTAGGACACAAGACAGGCCTCAGTGACTCAATATAATCACCGGTCCTTGGGAATTTTAGATGTGTAGAAGAATTAATGCAGGTTTTCCCTGGGTATTTTGCCCTCCTTTTCTTTTTCTTAGTTAAGAATAGCCTTTTCTCCTGATAGTTTGCTGTGTTCTCTAATGAACTTTTCTTGTAATTCTTGCAAAAGCTGAATGAAAAAAAATTCCACAGTATGATAGTGTAAGAAGTCTAGAATCAACCCGTTAGTAGAATTTAATTTACAGACAGGGACTGTTTCATTTAATATGCCCTTTTTGGTCATAAATTGGCACTGAAAAAGAAGATAGAAAAATGATATCCATTGGAAGTGCTAGAATTCACTTCTGTATAACCTAGAATAGCAATATCAAACCCAAATCCTGGGAATTCTGTAAGATTATGGCTGATGAGAAAAAATGGCTTAGAGTGGTCAACAGTTCCAGGCAACCGTTGATCTCCAGATAATTTCTGGACAAATATCCTATCAGTTCTCAAGGATAGATCAGATAGGCATAGTATTCAAAAATTGCTATACTGCACACAGATGCGAGAGATTCAAAAGGCAGCCAGTGGTATATTTTTGGATCATTATAAATAGCGTATCATCCATATACCAGCACATAATTTGGTATACTAAGCACTTTTATTTGCTACTATGTGCAAAGATTTCAAGAGGAAAATCTGCAGAGATGCTTTTGACTTTTAAAATTAAATAGATGCTGCCTATTCACACTGAGTGTAGTATGGATGTGGACAAAAAGTTGCATCTATGACATTGGTGACTTATAAATTCTCACTAAATTAACTTTTTTTTAATTTAGTGTTTTCAGTTGTCTCTTCATTGTCAGCGATAGTTTTCGCTAGTGCACACACTACTGACTGATGCTTATAATTTATGCCATTGTCAACCCACCATTAAGTGCAAGAAAATGAAAGAATAACTCTATTTCATACATATTCCTTGAATGGTATTCCAGAAAGCCAGCTTGAGCTGACAGAGAATGAGAATTTGCGTGAACCATGCTGTAGGATTATTGATTTTAGAGAAAAATAATACCATCTGTTTCAAATACTGCAGTATTTTGAACTGCAATCTACTATACCTGTATTTGTAAACTAGTGCAATGAAAATAGGAGACCTTTTATACATTTTTGCATTTTTACGTGACGAGATCTTTACTGGACAAAGACATGCCAGAATTTGTAAAGTTGCTTACTGATAATAGCAGTATAATCAATGTGTACAAGATACAGCACCTCTCTTCTGATTGCATATTACAAAAAGCTTGATGGATTTTTAAGGCTTAGGAGGAGGCTGTAAGATACCCAACCAAAACCTAATTTTACTGATTACTATTTTACTCTTTCTTCTCCAGATCTATTATTTTTTAATTTATATATGTTTTATATATTTTGATGTAATGTCTCTAAGCATAATGCTCCCGATAAAACAATGAGTTTTCTCAGAATTTCCTAGGCAGYTCATAAAATAATTTATTTTAAGATTGAAAGTTTGCATTGTATTAATACCTAATGAAGAGTCAGCATCCTGTCATGTGAGTATGTGAAAAATAAGAAGTCAGTACTTCCCCAAAGACAAGTGCCTATATGTAACATGATGCATAGGTAGTGTGTTAAGCGTTGTTGGATTTTAATATTTGATATCTCATAAAGTTGTATAAATACTACAGTTACTTTCAGCTTGTATTTCATATTTTTAGATACTAATAATCATTTGTTTCCAGCCCTGTAAATTCTTAGCCTGGCAATATGTTCAAATAAAATTTAAATGGAAAAATCTGTACAGTAATAGCCTGCTTTTAAGGTGCTCTTGCTCATGAGGAGTAGGGAGGGCATATGTGATACGCTGTATTATAAACTCTGTAGGTGTAAAATTTGGATGGATTTTGAGATACTGGTCCGGAATTAATTCATTGACTGCTTAACCTGGGCAATATGTTTCCTGGCATTGTTCCAAAAGAGACTTTGTCTTCACACTGGCCCGCAAGATTCAGGGTTTCAGTGGTGCTGGCTGCAGATGGTATTAGTAAACTGAATAAAGAAATTGTTTCTCTGAAAAATGAAAAACTTCTCCTTGTCTGTGTTTCAGGCTGAGCTATGTGAATCATGCAGAAGATCTAGCCTCCAAACTACTCCAGTGTTTCCCAAAGAGCAGATTGTCAGCACAGGCAGCCCTGAGCCATGAGTATTTCAGTGATCTGCCCCCACGGCTATGGGAGTTAACTGATAGTGAGTATAACCACCTCTGAATTTATTGCAAATAAAGACACTAGTTTATACAGATGTGTGTGTATGTGTACTTTAGGTATGCAAGCACTCACATGCACATACCTTCATGCACATACGCACTTGCACACAAAATGTGCGAGTGCAATTGTGTAGCTGAAATTACAGTTAGCTTGACACAGGAGAGGATGGATTCTTGTTTTGCTATCTCTGCTCTGCAGTCTGCAGCTAGCTATCTTTGTATTTGATTATGTGTGCAGCCAAGAGAATTATCTGAATTGTCATAAAGCAAAAGGAAAAATACAATTTACATATTTAGTGCTTTTCACTTTATAACACACAGTACTTTTTAACTAGCTGCAGCATATAAGATAAAAATCCAGCAGGGTTTGATTCACAGAAACTGTATCTGTTATAAGAGTAACCTTTAAGAAAGGACTTGGCATTCAGAAATCTGAGAAACACAAACTAGGCAAWTGGTTGATTTATTGAATTAAACTGTGTAAGAAGAGAATTGCACATGATATTATTAACTGAGAATGCTTTCAATGTTTACATATATCTTTTTTTTTTTAATACACAAAATGCATTCCAATTGACATGGCAAAAATGTTCTTATCAACACATATGCTGTCAATTCTCTCTTAAATATTTGTAAATCATTTACATCATACAGTTCCAAATCTTCTTCCAGAGCGTTAAAATATTATCACTCATGGTATTTTTGATTCAGAGAATGTTCTGAAGGTTTCACAAGGGAATAGCAATCATTATTTTGATTTAAATCAGCATGGTGAAGAAAAGCATTCTTTCAATAAAGCAGTATATGCTATTTTCTGTTTTCAAATGTACATCCATTAACAGAACATTTAAATCCAGTACTCTGAGACAAAAATTTCTGGTTGGAAATGCAACCCTGGCACATATGTGCATAAACATGGCTGATAGACGTTGTCACTTGAGACAACTTTGCTTATAAAAGAAGGAGTTGAATATTGTTCAACAGTAGAGTTTGTTTACTTCAGTCACAGGAAGAAAAATTTCTGCTTCCAAGAGTTTATCTGTTCAGTGTTCAACACTTGTAATAGTTACAGTTTGAACTAGTTCCGTGCACTGCAAGTCCAAGTATCCTACTCTTGACTCTGCTCCCCAGCTGTGAAAATATGAACATTAAAATTAACTAGCAATACTAAGCTTTTGTCCAGCACAGGCTCTGCTGTAGGCCTTGTCCTGGCTCTGCAGAAGACTCCCAGTTTCTCCTCTGCCATGCTAGCCCTCTGCCCACACCACACAACTTTCCAACTGCAGCGCCTCAGAAGCTGGACATTCAAAAGATGCAGTGTAAAGCAATGCTGCTGTTGAAAGTCTGTCCTTGCTGCAACTGTAATGCAAAGAGATTCATTACTTCAGGACTAATGAAACATCAAGAATGCCAGTTCATTTATCCTTTTTCCACTAAATGGAAAACAAAAATCACTCTGCAGTGGTGACATCTCAATCCTTCTGACTGTGTGATTTAGTCTAGCCAGGATTTTGATAGTCTATGAATTCTGAATTCTGCAGTAGTACTTTTCTGTTAATATGGACTTATTACCCACTTGCCACTTAGTTTATCAGTTGGTGGTTAAATCCAGTTCTATCAGTGAAGTAAATGCCTACACATTATCACTCTGCAGCAGGCTGCCAACAGAGACAGTCTTGTCCTAGTCATTAACAAGCACAATGTATGCAGAACACCAGAGGGGAATTAAAACCACAAAAAATACCTCAGGGTGGTATTTTTAATATGAGAATTTAATTTGTAATTTCACAGATTAAGAATTTTGGCTGCATTAATCCTTTTATCAGCTCACAGCAGGTTATTTGCAGAAGCATAACCATAAGGCGATATTCATTGGCAGAAACACATCTTTGCATAACGTTAAACATCAGGAGCAGTGAAACCTTTTGAAGGGGGGAGAATAAAGATGAAAAATCATTATATTTTAAAGCAAGGTTCTTCTAAATGCCTCCAGTAAAATTTTGAGTAACAGAAAGACTATTTCTGTGTCTAGTAGATAATCATTATGAAGCATAAATCCAGATGCAAGAAAGGACAATCCCAGTATCAAATACTACAATCATTTCTATTTAGTATGACTTGGATATACTTGTAAACATATTTACAAAACAAAGAAGTCATATACTTTGGAGACTTGGGAAAATGTTTCCTGTGTAGTGAAATTACCAGTTTTTGTGATTCTAGTGTCTGGGTTAATATTTTATATTGAGAAGACTTCCTACTGATGCTTAATTAAACGTAGGTATAAATACATTGACACTTTATGCACAACAGAAGTGTGTGCGCACAATCTACTATCCTGTAATCAAAATGCCACTATGACTTTACAAATTTGTGCGGTGGATGGTATTCATCATAGAATATATACAATATATGCAATTTATTCCTGCTGCTGAATTGCAAATTTGGGGACTTAACACTAAAAAACAAGGAAGACTCATAGATGTGGAGGAGGGAGAAAGAGAGGAGGGGAAATTCATTAAATGATTTTCTATCAGAAAATAATGTTTCATTAGAATATATGCCTTGAATTTTTTAGCAAACCTAATTGTCCTTAACAGCTCAAGAAAATGAAGTCTAACACAATAGCTCAGTTCTACTGGTATCAAGGTTTTGAAGATGGAATACATGATCTCAAATTATTAAAAAACCTTCCTGTATTTTTTTTTTATTTCCAACTTCTATCAAAGAGGAAATTTTAAAGTGGCAAATATTAATTATACAATAGTATAAGGACAAGTAAACAAATAAACAAAAACCCTGAAAACCTGTCTTTTAAATATATATATACAATCAAGAATGATTGCATCACACAGCTTCCATCATAATTCATGTAATTTCTTTCCATTTAAAATTTTTATGGTGCTTATTTGCATAAATAGATTGTATATGTAAAAGCTGTACTTATTTATTCAATTTTGTGAATAATTTTGCCATATATTTATTAACTGATATTTTTAAATGAACTTTTGGGGAACTATTCAAGTTTATGAATGGATGCCCTTTTTCGCAGTGTCTTCTATTTTTACTGTACCGAATGTAAGATTACAGCCAGAGACTGGAGAAAGCATGAGACTCTTTGGAAAAAACAATAGTTATGGCAAAGGTGTATCAAACAGCAAACATTGAAGAATACCTATGCTCACAACAGATGGTGCAGGTAAGATGATTACTGTTAGATATTTCTGTGAAAATACTGTTTATTTGAGTTCCTTTTGGAGAAACAAGATATAAAATTGAATGGTGCATTTCTTAAATTGCTCATGTTCAGGGAGATAATCTGATTTTGCAATATAGATGATCAGTAAGAGTAAGTTCTGGGCCTTGTGGGCAGGATCAGTGTGACTGACGGGTTGAGGATATTGCAGAAGTCAGTGCCAGCACATTAAGTACWAAGTTGTCTTCAGTTTGGATTATTTTCTTTTTCACTAGTAAGGCATGGAGCAAGAAAATACATCCTCCCTCTTCTGTTGTTAAACTTCTTTGGTACAGGGACAAAAGTGATTTGATTAGTTTAGTAGATGTGGTAGCCTTAACTCCTGGAAAGCAGAAGGATGTTCTTGAGGGAGACCGAGGTGCTGACCCGCTAATAAGTTTGATCTTTCCTACTAGAGCTGGTTTTGTTCTTGGATGGCTTTCATTTGATACCCCTTCTTTTTAATGGCAGTTATTACAGCAGTGAAATATTGTGCAGTGTGACTTCTGATGCTGTAACAGTAGAATCAAACCTGCAAAGCACAGGGAAGTAGGGAGGCTACTTAAGAAGTAACTTAAAATAAGGGAATGGCTATTGTTATCATGCTCTTAACTCTATTCTGTCCATGTGCATCACTCCAGTATTGGTTCAGTGAGACTTACCACTTGACAAACTCCTCCACCTTAACCCTATTGCCTTAATTAGATGTTCTGCCAAAGCTTGTAGTTTTTTGGGTTTTTTTTCCCTGAGACAGGAACAGCAAGATGTATTTTCTTCCATTTTTCAAATCTTTGAAATAATTTATAGCAGCAATTGTACATAAACACAATTTTTTAAAGTGTGTGTATATGTGTGTGTAAGTGTATGTATATAGGATATAAAAGAAACATACATATATATATATATATTCACTGTCATAATAATTTAATACAGAATCACAGAATGGTTGAGGTTCGAAGGGACCTTTGGAGATCATCTAGTCAAACTCCCCTGCTCAACTGAGGTCACCTTGGGCACGTTAGACAGGATCGTGTCCAGGCGAGTTTTGAATATCTCCAGAGAAGGAGACCCCACAACCTCTCTGGACAACCTGTGCCAGTGCTCTGTCACTCTCACAGGGAAGAAGTTCCTCCTCATATTTTGATAGAACTTCCTGTTGTTCAGTTTGTGCCTGTTGCCTCCTGGCCTGTCACTTGGCACCACTGAAAAGAGTCTGGCCCCATCCTCTTGTCACCCTCCCTTAAGATATTTGTAGACATTGATAAGATCCCCCCTCAGTCTCCTCTTCCCCAGGCTGAAGAGGCCCAACTCTCACAGCCGTTCCTCACAGGGCAGATGCTGCAGCCCTCTGATCATCTTCATAGCCCTACGCTGGATTCTCCCCAGTAGCTGCATGTCTCTCTTGTCCTGGGGAGCCCAGAACTGGACACAGTACTGGAGATGAGGCCTCCCCAGGGCAGAGTAGAGGGGCAGGATCACCTCCCTCGACCCGCTGGCAACACTCTTCCTGATGCACCCCAGGAGACCATTGGCTTTCTTGACTACAAGGGCACATTGCTGGCTCATGGTCAACTTGTTGTCCACCAGCACTCCCAGGTCCTTCTCTGCAGAGCTGCTTTCCAGCAGGTCAGCCCCTACTCATAATGTTTTATAAAATTTCCAAAGTATGGATTTGTTTCACTCAAAACCCAGGCCTGCCTTTTTTTAGTCACATTTGCTTTTTAATGTTAAGTCTGTATAGTTGTTGTTCATGTGACTAATACCAAATAACTTGATATGGAAGTTCTGGGATAAATGTAAGTGCTGTACTTGCACCTAGCCAAAGGTATAATCTGATATTTATGGGGCTGACAATCTTATTTAGTCTATCTTTAGCTATTCCTGCTTGTTACAGTATCAGATGTAGACTTTCCCTAATGAATTATATTCACTGTTTTTCTATTACACATTTATGTGCAATTTTTGTTAAACCTCTAATATTGTGGAGGCTGTCTGCATAACAGACAGCAACTACTGAAAATTGAAATGAATAGATTTCAGCCTTGACAACCTGCCCCCATTTTTGCACATGCTCTTCTCCAGCAAACCATTTAAGATTTTCTAATGTCAGAAATGAGGCCGCCTCAGAGCAGTCTGTTTACATCTTTATTGACAAGCTAATCCCTACTTTTTCCTGGGGCTGTGTCCCTGCAGACATGTCTTCAACCTTGTCTGTTCCAACGTGACATATCATCCACCTAAAGTAAATTTAGAATATGCCCATCTGTGCTAAAGACATTTTGTATGGAAACTTATGTACAGAATCTCATTTCTAATGTACAGAATCTCCTTTCTGTTGCCTCCAAACAAAATGTAATTTTGCATTTCTACAAAAATACACAATAGAAAGTTTGTATTTGAAAACTAGCATGTAAAATAGCATATAAGAGAACAGTTTGAAGATTTATACTAGGTATCTATTTAAGCACATGCAGAGGATTTTTTAAAAAAAATCTGTAAGAGAGCGTGCCGTGTGTACCTTTGACATACACCTCTGTACTGTTGTGACTACTTACTCATAGCATTTACACAGAGTAGCACCTTTCATCGTATTAGATCCAGAGGCACTTAACAAATTGTAAGTTTTGATTTGTGTGCATTACCTTATTGCTTACAACTTTCTTTTGTGGCTTGTGACTGTGTTGTTTTAGTTGCATACAGTGCAATGAAAGGTCAGTTCTTTATGGTAGCATTTGATTTTTGATAAAACAGGGAACAGCTGGTAATACTGGAAGAGTATTAGCACAAAATATAAGTCATGTTACTGGAAATCCACTGTAGAGAGCGGGTGACTGAGCAGAAGAAACCAGAACAGCAGGGCAGGCAGAGGAAATGTGAACATGGAGCCTGGCCTTTTGCGAGGAATTAGCAGGATGGGTAGAAACTTTTAAAAGGATGAGACCATCAAGCAAAGGGAAATAGGAATCAGTATGGAGAGTGAAAAGAGTTGGAAAAAAGAGGAGCGCAGTTTTTATAAGATGAAAGAGAGGTCTGGTGAAGACCTAATCTAAATATCGGGTGGCTATGATTTTAAACAGTGGAGCAGTGACTAGCAAGTAGGATGTTCAATCGGTAAAATGACCTATATAGAGGAGTTAGAAGCTGAGTCAGTTATTCTAGCAGAGAATTAGGGTTGCAGTAAGCAGGACTGTAACGTTAAGGAAGGAGTATTTATTATGAGATACTCAGTAAAAGCACTTCTAAGGAGTCTCCATTCACAAGACTCAGTGAAGCACTGGGATGCATGAAAAGCAAAAAGAAAGATGACAGTAGCTGTCCAGGGCCGTGAACTTAACAGGTAAGTGAGATGAAGAGAGTTAGAGGAATGGAGGCAAACAGAATAAGCTGCTAAAGTGGCAACAAGACTAGTCAGATAACATCACAGCCAGTGGGGATGAAGAAAAATTTTTGAGTGCCAATATTGCAAGAAAATAGATCAGATTTTGAAAAAAGTAAAGGTATCCAAGTGCTTATAGCCTATCATCTCCCAGACAAGGCAGGTATATACATGTTTTACTGATCTTCTTCAATTGATCTTAGGCATATATAGGTGAGGAAGTCAGAAAGAGTGGGATCTATCTAACCATATGTAGATGTCTGCCTCTGAGCTAATCATCTAGATTCTCCTTATAATTAAAGAGAAATATATACTTCTGGAGCTTAAGCCATCTTATCCTAAAGCTGGCATCTAAAATAGATCCAATGAATTACACTGAAGCAACTGCTTCTTACCATGAAGTGTAAAATACAGCCTTTTATCAGAAACATCTTATTTCTCAGTATCCAAAGGTGGAGTTCTTGGTGTGCGTGAGAACATGAGGGAGTGCGCACATTGCCCTGGTAGAAGGGATGTGGTCCTTGCTCAGGACTGAGTTTCTAGAGAATCTGAATTCTGCAGTGTGAACAGGCAAGTTCATTTGAATGGATCCAGCCTGAAACAGTGGCTATGCATTTTTATTGTAAATATTTTAAAATATATCAGTATTCATCAGGAAACTGCAAAAGATAAATATTTGTAGATAGTGGATCTCTCCATCCTCTGACACTTAGGGATGGAAGATGGTTCCATTTTTTAATATATATTTTTATATATTTATACACGATAGTGGAATTTATTAGAACACACAAGTTTGAGGGTCAAACAAGAAACTATCTTCACCCAACTCCAGAATCTCAGTGGTGTGGAAGGAAATTCTAGTATTATGTCTTCTGTCTGCGCCTTCCTTCCAGATATTCCTAATCTCCATTTGTTCAAGGTAGAACAGAGAATAAAATTGAACGCTCCAACAAACGAGCTGTGCCAAATCTTGCTGTGATAATATAAGAAATTATCACCTCCTGTTGTCTTGTCCACATGCTTGCCAGAAGTTTCTGCCCCAACAGTGCATGCGCTGAATTAAGTCTACCTTTATTTAGCTTTTGGAAAGCAAAGAGACTAGGTTTTACCCTGCAGGGACTGAGGCATGGGCATTCATCATCTTACGCCAACTTTGGAAGCAGCAATTTCTGGCAGGTTGATGAAGGAGAGGAGCTAAAGGCTTCTGAAATGGCTGCATCATCGGTTGCTAGAGTTCATCTGCTGMCTCAGGAAGGGCTGCAGGGAACAGTTGTAGAAACTGGTGCATCCCTGAGAATTTCTACTCTTTCTGTCTTCTTCAGTTGCCTGTGTGCAGCATGGCTGCTTACAACCCAGCATTATCTGAAATACCAGTAACCTGGGATGTGTTTCTGAAATAATAATCCCTGTCAGACCCGGACTGTTAATAGGGTCATTGTGGACTAAATTGTGTCATTGTCATGGGCTCCAAGAGAGAGACAATGCGTTATCTCCGTACCCGTGGGGAAACAGCTGACATCTGAAGTTACCAAAGTGAATTTTCAGAATGCTCCCTACTGGAAAAAAGTAGTAAATATACAGTAAGGGGCTCCATTCTGCACAGAAAAAAATGTGCCAGCAGTGAATTAGATGAGGTCTTTGAGGGAGAAAGGAAAGAAATCTTCTGGCCATATCCAGAAATCTTTAAAGCTTTATGATTAAGCAGAATATTTTTATTCTAGGCCTGAAGATTTTCATTGCATTTTTTTTTTTTCATTTATTTTCCAACAAGCAGGAAGCATCTCTGTGGAAGGTATACTTTCATCCTTCTCTACTTCTATTGTTTTATTAAGACAAAAATGGACCAGGAGAAACGCTAGAGCTGCTTTTTCCTTTGGCCAGTCTCTTGTTCTGCTGGAGAAGGATGAGTCAAATTATAATTGAAAAGACAAGGCATTACCTGATACCAGATAGCACGCAATATCTTCTCGTGGTAATGTATAATCCGTAGTTCTCATTGGTTGACCAAAGACAGGAGATGTATTTCTGACCTATTGTGTGGTTCCCAGAGCCAGCAGGGACAGCTTAATTCAGGATGGTAACACCATATGCTTTTAAAGTATTTAACCTGTATTACCATAATGAGATCCCCTGACTTTCTAAATCCCTTTGACAATTCACTGGAGCAAAACAAAAAGTGGTCTTTATTTGCATGGCTTCTCTACACACACATGCATCCGAGCAATCCTGAATTTCAATTGCAGCATGCTGAATTCTTTCTTTCTGTCCATTTAAGCCAGCAACTGCCATCAGCCAAGCCTATCGGAGAGCCGGTGTCGTCATTCAGGTCAGCTCAGCTGYGTAAAACAAACTGAGCCATAATAGATGGCACTTACCAGTATAATGGCAGAAAGCACTAGCTGCTGACAGCGGTCACAGAAGCAACCGCTTCTGACCGAGGATGTTCAGAAACACAGAATCATTATGTAAAAATATCTTTCTTTGTATTTGCTGGCTTGTATGTCAAGAGAGGTGGATACTGCAGACCTATGCAAAAATCTTCATTTTTGGTTCTTTTTCCTTCAGTTTTGCATTTACAGATTGTGTAAGAGTGCCTGCTCAGGACTGCTGTGTGGGAACGTAGCATTTCTGCCTGTGTTGCCCTAGCAAGCTGCAGGGAAGCTCTAGTCCAGCAGTGTACGTGTCAGCAGTCAGTATTGAAAAGTCACTCTGATTCCCTACCTCCCTGCATTTCTGCTGTCCTGCTCATCCCAACATTGCTGACTCACCATGGAAAAGTGTGCACTTTGGGTCTAAATCTTCATCAGTCCAGCTTCAGGGGATAAAACTGTAGTAATTACAGTGGAGGAAGGTCTGCATTAAAAGAGACTGAGTTGTTTTATCAGTCAGCCAGATTTCATCGTTATTAATTTCTAAAAGTAGCCGGTTGTGTTTTATAGATACTAGATTTTAAAACTCAGTGTAAATCTGTTTTGGTAGAGAAAAACAGAATTATAAAAGCACAACAGTTAACAGTTTCATTTTAAAAATAAAGATTTTTGTAGAGGTGGGTTCAAGTAGATGTATACAAACACCCACTGTGCTGCTGCAGTTGAAAAGATGGAGGCCTAAGTACTGAAGATGGGAGGTTTAAATATCTTTTGCATCTTTTAATACCAAACGATGTCTATACATGAATGTTGAGGGTCAGTTTAATTATTTAACTAATACTGGATTTGCATAAATTGGCTTTCATGAAAAGGCTAATAAGATGCAATTGTGGTGGGCAGCTGAAAGCAATTTGGGTTTGAGTTCAGTAATGACAGTACTAAACAGAGTTGAAATTGTAACATCAATTTTGTAAAATGTTAAATTAATATTAAGTTGTGAAAGATAACTGCGGGATCCAAGATATTTTTGGCTCTCTAATACTTTTAGTGCCATTATTTTCATATGTTAACAACATAATGGTTTTATGAGACTGTTCCAGCTGTGCTTTACTTAATATCAAAGAATAAGATCACCACACTAATAGAATATGCCCTAAATTTAACACACAAGGGAGAAACTCCAAGCTTTGGACTACATTCTCCTCTTGATGTCTAAGAATTTATTATCTTACTCCTGTTAGTGTAAAATTAGTTATATGCTGAATTTTGCCCTTATTCAGCCATTCAGCTATAAAGAAAATCCCACTGTATTCAGCAGGATCTGCTCAGAAGGTGAAATGGGCCAAGAAAGTAGGTGGCCACTGCAAGGCTTTCTTCTCTGTAGCCCCTCGTGTCCCTTAAGCAATAGGCTGGGGTTGCAGATGGAGCCGCTGAACACACAGACATCTGTTGGGTGATACCAGCATGCCACAGTAAAGGATAGCACACCACTCCATCCAGGAGCCAGTGAGATTAGAGATATGTTTACTGATGTTCCCACGTTGGTACTGCAGTAGCTAGTGTTGTCTGTTGTGGTACAAAACACGCCTGTCACTTGATCACACTCAGCAGAAGCAGGGGAACAGGCAGTCTCTTGGCTTCCATGGAACCGATCCTCACTGTGAGTCAGTAAGCTAACGTATACCATTATGAAAAGTCAATCAATGAAGGCCTTCGAAGAACCACACGTGAATCTTACTGATTACTCAGTGACTGTTCTTAACAGTTTCATTAAGTCAGGTGAACACCAGAGTCTTTCAGATTCACAGACTAAAAAGAGATCAGGACGGCATCTACTGTGCCTGTAGTTCCTGTATGAGAAGCRATACATGAAAATGTAAGTACTGTGGTTATGGTTTGTGATGGAAAGATTGGGGAACCCTGGAAAGGATTTAGGAAAATGTCTGAGGAGGACAAGGCCTCCATATAGCATACATCTAGAGAATAAAAGAGTGCTGTTTATGAATGTCCTTCCCCCTACATGGGAAGAATGGTAGGAGAGATTTCAGGGAAGGGAAGGGCTGACACCTTGAAATAAGTACTCCCAAAACCATGGACAGGATTCTGGGAGGAGACTTAGTCTGGGAGTTGTTTTAGGGATGAAGGAAGCAGGAAAGAGAAAGAGACGTCCCACTTTGGCTTATTACCTACTGTACTTGGTAGGACAAATATTTCAAATGTCCAGGACTAGGATAGATTGATGGCTTTATTGCAATTATACTCCCTGTGATTCCATGTGAAGTTAATGGTTACATACTTATTAGCTTTTTTTTTTTTTAAAAAAAAAAAAATTGTGGTATGTATGGCCAAATCAGAGCTGGCAGAAAAAAAAAAGGAAACATTGCTAATATTACAGAAGAACTTTTGCCAAGGTACAATATCATATTTTCTTGTACCTTTGCATAGTCTGGTGCCTATTTTTAGTTCATTTCTARTGCATGATAACTTGCCTTCAGCACTGTGTAGATTCATTCTAAAATAATTTTTAGCATAGAGATTTTTAATTTAACAGTTCCTCATGCTGTAGGAAGGATATTGGTGGTATTTGCATGGATGCCTGTGCGCCATTGCAGCGCTTTTTACCTGTTCTTCCAGTTTGTTTGTTCTTAAATTTAGAATACAGAAGACAGAATTGTCTGTGCCATAAGTGCRCTGTAGTGTATTATTAATATTAGGATAGCAACCGATTCCTGCTAGACAGTCTTTGTGGTCCATTGATGCTTTAAGAAGTGTCTAGGCATAAAAGGCTATTTGAGTTGAAGTGGGCAGATAGTCTGGGATGACATTTGAATGCACAGAGGACAATGTATAAATGACAATGACTGGAAGGGAGGCGAAAGCAATTCTAAACTATCCCTATTCTCTCATGGACAGTCACCTCTCCTTTAGGATTATTTTGTCACGTGATTCCTCRGTGGGGCTTTGTCTGCCAGGAAAAGTGGAACCACTGAAGGGGAGAAACTGAGGTTTCCAGACAAAGCAGAGCCTTCCAGCGCTGACATACGGCCTGTAACCTAGAGAGACAGCAAGGCTAATGAGAGGCACTGCCTCAGAGGCATAATTTGCAGCATTCAGAATTAATAAAACATTGCACTTTCAGCAAAGTTGTAAAACAAAAATGAATTTTAGTAATGCCACGTACCAAAATTGTTCCTGTGAAGAGAGCGCTTTGTGTCAGTATTTTGAGTAGGTGTTTACATTGCCTGATCTCAGTGAAACAAAGAAACCAAACCAACCCCTGTGAAATGCTCGCTGAAAGCACCACCCAGTAAAATAAATGTGCATTGAGTACCCTTAGCTGTAGGAAGAATMTTGCTTAAAAATAAAGCAGTTTTTAAAAACTCAGTTAATGAAAGTRTATGAATTTATTCTGCTCTATAATTTGTGGTTTCTTTCCTGACTTTTCTTCTCCCACGTGCTCCTATTGTTAAATTACTTAGAAGGGGAAAACCCTAACATTTCACAATAAAATATTAAGCTCTCCAGTACAACTGTATAGTAGATTCAAAATGCATAATACAGCAGAGTAACACTGAAATAGTATCGTCTGATATTTCAAGAAGTGGAGACAGAATTGGCCATTTCCATAATTGTGTGTTCTTGTTATAAATTATGAATGTTGTTTTAGAGCATATATGTATTTTTAATTAGTAATTTTGGGTAATCATTCTCTGCCATTAGTACCTAGCTGTTAATTCTGTACAATCTTTGCTCTGTGTTTTTTGACATAAATGTAAGGACTGACTATGCATCATATTTTCTGGGATTTATATTGTAGCAATACGGTCACAGTAAGTAATATCTTAGTATAAGCCTTTTTATTAAAGTTTTCTTCCCGAAATTTTTATTGTACACTGCTTTCAACRCTTCTGTTGTTGAGTATGCACACTGCATGTAAATTAAAATCTAGATAGTCTGCAGTCTGCTATAAAACTGGTCATAYGAAGGAAAAAAAATTTGCACAATTAAATCTCTCCTTGTGTGCTCAGATGATTCAACAGTAAGTAATCTGTCACATCAAAACTGAGCAGAATCAAAACAACTTAGTCATCGTCATGACTCTGTTTGGTTTCACCCCACAAAGTCACATCTAGACTATGTAGATATTGTATTTGTTGTTTTATGTGTCTGAGTGCAGACATGTGTAAATACAGAGGTGCAAATGTTGCCAGCATTTAAATTAGGTCAAAAAATGCTATTTATGGCTTACATCAACAACAACAACAAAAAAAAAACATAATCATCCCTAGGTGAAGACATTCATTTAACAAGCTTACAGCTCCTAATTAATTCTGTAAAGAACACCATTTGGCAGAGCAGAATTATGAGGTTTGCATATTGATGCTGGCAGAGAGAAAAAATATATCTGTTTTCTATTTATATGGTAAAATTTACTTGTATTCTTTAGAAAATGGCACATCTCAGAGGTATTGCTCTCAAAATGATCTCAGGATGGAAAGAAATCAGTAATTACAGCACCAGGCATTCAGTTCTGTCCTAATTTTCCCACCAGTTTTTCAATGTTTCAGCTGCCTCAGAGACTTAAAGTACTCTCATTAGGTAGCTGCCGAGGCTGCCTGCTTGCCTACTCCATCATTCTCCCACTAGCTCGCTCGCGTTCGCTCTTTTCTCTCTCCATCCTTCTCTCTCTCTCTCTCTCTCTCTTTTTCCCCCTCCTGCCTTGGGAGTGACTGTGAAGATCATTTGCTGGAATGATTGGCAGGTTAGAGGATTCGATCAGATGAGTTCCTCTTAGTGCAGGTCAAAAAGGCTAGTTAGCAGGAGCTGTCGAAAAATGCCAGCAGCATTCGAAATGGGAAGTGTCATGACTCCAAGGCAGGGGGTGCCACCTGGAACAGAAAGCCCCCAGCTCATTAGCAACTTACAGGATGCAAGCTTAACTGGAGGGAGCGGAGCGGGGAAGATAATACCCAATAGGGAAAATTATTGTGAAGTGGAATTGATTTCATGTATAATTTGTTTATCACTAGAGGGGACAAATGCTGTCCTCCTGACATGTGCAGAGGAGCGTGGACTGTGAATGAAGCAACTTAGCATAATCTCCAGGTTGAGCTCTGGGTTTAAAGAATGCAAACTTCTTTCTTCCTAACTGTGGAAATGATCAGGTCATGTTGTATTAATTAAACCTGACATACTCTCAAATGGTTTATCTGGGCAATTGTAGCAATTTGACAGAACCTGGTAGATAGGAGCTGCATTTATTAGTAACATGGGACAGTGTTTTGTTTTCTGAGCAGTGAGTTCTTTTTTCAGGCTGCTGTGGTAAAAATAAATGTTTCTGTTGCAAGCTGAATTATAACAGTGCTTATTTTTAATGCTTAGTCAGACTGCATAAAACAGAATGCAGTTCCAGTTTCACGATACAATTTCATTTCCAGGAACAGCTACCTACCTTTCAAAAGTATGGCTTTAAAAATAAATAATATGTTTAGGTTTAGTGTATAAAGTTATATCTGAAAAAAAAGACTATAGGGTCTGCTGGCTGTCATGGTCTTAAAGAATGCTTATGTAAAATATCAGCATTACAAAGCGCTTCGTTTTCACTGAGACATTCTGTGATGATAAAATTGCAGGCAAACCCTCCAACCCAGACTGTTAATGTTGCTATTCATTCGTTTCTCTGGCCTGTGTTTACATATGCAAGGCATATTGCATGTCAGTAGGAATGTACTTCATAGACAAATTTCTGAAAAAAATATGGAAAAAGGTAAGAAAATAGTATGGAAACATGGCGTGGCATCTTTTTGAGCCCGTGCTTCACGTGCAGCTCTGCTCCTCCTGCGGACGAGGGGAGAATGTCAGAGACTTCAATGGGAGCGGAGCTGGCTCAGTTACCAAAACTAACTTAGACACAACAATACCATCTTGGGCTGAGTAAATGAGATTTAAATGCTGCAATCTGTTCTAGAAGAACTGTCTTGCAAAAAATAAAATATCTTCTCTTGTTCAAGAATGTTATCTCTTTTATATTAAATGTGTACATCTCTTAGAAGTTTGTTTATGTTGCAGCTAGTGCTTAAACAGTCTTTTGGTTGAATTACGAGGAATGTTTGCTTAGTGTTCAGATTCTTGATGATTTTTTCCCAACCTTTCTGAGAGCTGAGCTTTCATTTTCTTTCATCCATCAGGATGTCTTAAAGTTAGTAAGGGAATAGCCAGGGTTTGCTTTATTGAATAACCACAGGCTGTTGAATTTCCTTTTCTCTGCCTAATATGAATCAGAATCAGATTTTTTAAAAGGACTTTCCTAATCAAAATATTTGTACAGAGACTTATAGATGAATGTTTTCTATTTTGTATTCCATATAAAAAGCTTAGCATTAACAGTCTGCTGTTTTGCCAAAAAGAAGAGTTAACAAGGCATTGTAAACACCAGCCTTCTTTACCTTTCAGATAACTTTTTAGTGCAAAGTTCTTTTATGTACACACTGTGAATGCTGGCTGCCAGGGTCTGCTCTAATGGATRCACAGCCTCTGTGCTTTGCAAAGCTCATTAGAACAAGGAGAATGTTGGAATAAAAATACCCTCCATGCAGATTCTGTGGGGGAGTATTTCCACATTTGGGTAGGTCTCCAGGTGCCTAACTACTATTTAAGTAAAAAAAATGGAAATGAATTTGAAAAGGTCAGAAGGCATTCATTGCTCAACAATTATCTACTTTGCTGCTTTGTTTGGGGAAATGATATACATTTAAATTACTTAAATGGAGTTTGAAAATTGGACTTCAATTAAGAAGGGAGAGAGAGCTACCTGGGAAGTACCCAAGTAATGTTAGTTCAATAAGATCAAGATAGGATCAGTAAGCATACAGACTTGGAGGAACCTGCTACAGTTTTACACTGAGGGACCACCGTGGAATGGCTATAATGTTTTTCTGCATCTGGCAACAGCTGGTTGAACATGAGCAGGAGCATGTTTTGGCTAGGAAGTCAGGCAGCAGAGAAGCTGTTTCCTCAGATTGTGTCACTGTTAGTGACTAGAAAAGTTATCATTCAGCAATAGAAGAAATTTGTTAGAAATTGTTGAAATTGAAGAAATATTTAGAAAACAAAATATTTCCCCAAAATCTGGATTTTTTGGCAAGTAGAAATACTCTAGTTTGAACTAGAGAAAGGAATTTAACCATAATTCTTTTCTTAAACCAGATAATTTCTTGTTTTCCATAATGTATTAGTGTCTCAGTTGTAGTGCCATGTCAAAATGGCCTAGTGTTTCATTTGCCAGCTGATGATGTTGAGTTTTCAGTGTTTTCTTTGTTCCTAGAAACTTCATAATTCAAATGAAGAATAGTAGCAAGGAGGGAATTAGAGATGCCTCATTGTTCCTCACATTTGTCTGAAAGGTATTCCCACAGATTGCCACTCACTCGAATTCTGACCTGATCTTTTTTTCCCTCAAATTTCTGAGCAGTCACTGGAAATTGCTAGTGTGCATTTTGTGAAAAAACCCATCTTTCTAAATCACTTTTTCAGCCAGGAATGAGCTCTAACCAAAGGCTGAACACCTCCTGCAAAGGCTCGAGTGTGTCGTGTGCACCTGGACAGTGCAGACTGAGAAAAGCAAGTAGAGCGCACACAGCCCATATTCTATGCCAGTGGCTCATTTTTTCATTATTTGTGTATAAGAACACTTGCTGTCTGAATTGCCTGTGTTTAGGGGAATGGAGGAGTGGGACAGGGGCATCTAGAGAGTGTTAGAAAAATTCAGTGAGGCCTGGGGTAATCTAAACAGCTCCAGGTAACGTGAGCAGTTGTTGATGACAAGTGAGTCAATACATACAACTTCAACAGTTATTTCATATATTATGTTTCAAATTAAATAGTGCAGAATAAAACAATCCATAACTTGAACCTAGCACTGGACCATTTCCTTCTTTTGTCTGTTTTTCCTTGCCTTCAAAATTGTTTCCTTTTTAATTTCTTCCACCTTTGCTGTTAGTCATGGGTTACAGTGAGAGAAATGTCTCTCTCAAAATCCTTCTCCAAGATTTTGCCTCACTTCCTCCTCCTTTTCTTTCTTAATAATTTTTATCCCTATATTAAGCATCCTGAAGGCTAATTACATGTATTACTGAATTTTCAGGATATCTAGAGAGAGTAAAACGTACAAAAGGTGTTTTGACCTGGTTCTGCTCCAAATCCTTGAACAGAAACTTTATACTAAGTCTTCATTTTGATTTTTTTTAGCAGATGAAGTGTTGCTTTTGAGTCATTAACCCTTGTCATAGTTCCTCAGAGTGATTAAACGCTCAGACTTTCTGAATTTTCAGGCACTGCAGAAGCTGTCTTGTATGGACTCCTCACTTCCCACAAACGAATCATTTCCAAAATGGACAAGTTTCTGGGAAGTTACTTTACCAGCTTGTGTGATACCAAAAGTGGGAACTTTTTCTAGTTTGTTGCAGCATTGCTTCTTGCAGAGGACTGCAGGATGTAGCCTCTCTCCTTCCGACACAATTCTGACTACAAGCTTGGGAAACAGCAGCTCGCCTGGGGATTTTGCAAGGTGTTTGAAATGTACCTCAGGGGAACAGAGTGGTTTAGAAATCTAATTCTCTTTCTGTGGGTTACTGTGAAAGGCAGAAAGTAAACACATCTCAATCTGAATGCATGAGCCCTCAAAGAAGCATAAAAGGTATAAAAACATCTCCAGCTGCAGGCTTGTAGACAGAAACACTGCTCTAGATCAGCTCACACTGTGGGCAAATAAAACCAGGAGCTCCATGAGGTGAAGTYTGCAGAAGTTGTTATTATTTATTTAGTGCTTCTCACCTATTTTATTTGTATCATACCAAGCATTGACATTAAGGGGAACTCATCTGATTGAATCCTCTAACCTGCCAATCATTCCAGCAGATGATCAGGAAGCATCAAAATATTGAGAGCTCTTAAGCTTTGAGAGAAGCGTATGTTTCACTGGATGTTTTGAGTTTCTGTTGTTAATCCACTGTTTCTTCTGATCATGACAGTGCACAAAGGCTAAACAAAGAAACCCCAGCCCCTCCCAGACCATGGTGATCGCACAGATGATCTTGATCTGAACACCATACTCAATTGCTTTCAGTTAAGATTTCTAGCAGTTTGCCAGTTTGGTTCTTATGGAGTTTGCATGCCATTATGAAACACATTGATCAACAGATTTGTTATAGTCTAGGAATAAATGGAGGGAAAGAGGATTTTGGAAATACATAACCATTTAGCTCTTAATATGAAGACCTATTCCTCAAAGGGTGGTTGCACTCTTGTATTTGAGGAGCAAAATGGCAAATACTTTTTACTCTAAAGTATTCTACAAACTTAAAGCAAGCATGGTATAAGGTTATATGCTAAGTGTAACTGAATACTACTAAAAAGCAAAACCAGAATAATATGTGGATATAAGTAAAACAAGTTGTTCTGTGACCTTATTGTTAGAAGTTTTGCCCTCTCTCTGCCTTATCTCTTTCTTTGTTTATTAATTTTATTTCTTATATTATGCCTGAAACCTAGAATGTAAATTCTGTAGATCGAGGACTTTAATGCGCTTGTTCTTGAAGGCCCTACCATATTTTGTGGCACTGTAAAAATGCCATATAATAATAAGAAATCTCAGTGCTGTGATCACCCCTTTTGGCACAGTTGCTGAATTTGCAATGTGTAACCTCCCCCTTCCACTTTGTGGATTCTTTGAAAAAGCCAGTGATTTCTTTGCTCTTGGTACACATCCAAGTTGAAAAGAAATAGGAATATGAAGAGATTTAGCTTTGTAGTCACTTGTTTTTTGTATATGGGCTACTTACATTTATGATAGATAGGTATCGTTTAAGTCCCAAACTTTTGGAAAGACAGCAGAATTCCAACAGAACATACAGTCAGTGAGGAAATGGAGAGTGCTGTCAGTCCTTCATTCACTTAACCTAAAACAGAAAGCAGATAAGGGCAGACCTGAGGTCACATTTTGCCTTTTAAGGTAAATAATCCATGTCAGCTTCCCACAGCATTCCATCTTACTAGTGCTAAATGTATTCCGTATATAAAGCTGGATTCATCATACCTTATTCTTGTGAGAACCCCCATTAGACTCTAGTGGGACTTTCTCCATGTGCAAAACAAGTACTATTTAGACTAGGTCCATGTATGTATTGTGGGGAGGGGAAGAGTAGTGTATAAAACGCAGTAAATCTGCATAACTTCTGAAGATTTTTAGACTGGTCAAATACATGGGCTGTGGTGCTAATGGAAATGCAGATCACTTATCACCATATCTAAGGAACTAGAAATGTATTTTCATTACTCCCTGTCACCCAAATAGGATGTCCATCATTCTGTATTAATAACATAGCTTTATTCTACTCGTTTTGTTTTCCTTTATGTTTTACCCAACTGAATAGCTCAGTGCTGCCATGGGGTCCTGTATCGTATGGCAGACTTTGCCTTTTGAACTACCTACATCACAGTTTTCTGCAGCTCCCTGTCTCCACTGTCATTCCTTTTCTTTACTCAAAATGTTTCCAGGGAGGGGAAAAGAAAGAAAGAAAAGATTTAAAAAAAAAAAAAAAAAAGAGAGAGGGAGAGAGGAGAAAGAGACTGCTGTGGAAAAATAAGAGTTTAAAAGAAAACCAGAATGAATGCTTCACTTGTTGGCTTTTAGCACAATTACCATACCTTAGGAAATATGCAGGGAATAGTTAATTATGACTAAATGAGCTCCTTTTAGAGTTCRTGGCAGGCCCCAGCATCCAACTGTCAGTGTTGTGAAAGATACTGAATTGGAAGGCTGGTCTCCCTGTCAGCCTGTTGGATGGTTTGCCCGACTAAAAGAGACAGTGCAAAGATAGCTGGTCTCGAGTAGCCTCAGCCAGGGAAACACGTATAGCATTTGCATACTTCTCCTGCAAAGGGGGTTTAATCCAAAGAAAGGAGGAGATTTCTGTATTGTCAGCCAAGGCTTTGTTCAGGGTGAAGAGCAGAAGGAAATCTGATGAAGGGGCCTTTCTGAAGCCGCACTCGCAGGCTGGAGGTTGTTCTGCTGAAGTTATGTATTTCGAGATTGTTTACACGCTATTGGCTGTTTGAAGTTCTCCTAAACTCAAAGTACTCCTCTTTGCTAACAAAAAAGCAGAGAATTTGTGTGGTAAAAATGACTTATGCTGCAGAACCGTTTTCTACAAAACAAGTTCTTTTCTTGGTGCACAAAATACCCTGAAGTTCCTTTTTTGGTGTAGACAATGTTCGCTGATATTTCTCAGATGAACTTGGATATCATAAATGTTTTCAAACTAGGAAAAACACAGAAGAATCATGTTCTCAAAACTGAGATAGCAGAAAAAACAGATACCCTTCAGGTTTAAGTCAGCCAAAGTTCTCCCTGCCTCCTCCCAAACAAGTCTTTGTTAAGCTAGTAGGCAATTTCCTGCCAACTAAGAATGGCATTTTAAAATTTAGTGAGGTAAAGAATTTTACTTTCCCTAAGACTTCTTTTGCACTTTCTATTTTTTTTTTCTCACCAAGAAGCCCCAAGCTAAACATATTTTGTAGATAATCTGTAGTAGAACCAGTCCATTCCTGGAACTTTTCCAGATAAAATAAGTGATTTGAGTTTCAAAAAGGAAACCTTTTTAAAAGTGTTGACAGGCAAATTCACTCCTTCTTGGAACAGCTGTCCACTTACAAGGTATACTACCTCCTTCCAAGGTTTTACATAGAACAAAGTGCATCATCTCAAGGTTATGATTATTATTTAGGGACAGAACAGGCCACATAACAGTATAGCACCTAAAATATATGGCTTTTGCTTTTGGTTGCTCTAATTTATGTATCATGAGATTGCTCTAATTTATGTATCATGCACATAGTCTTAATATTTTTAGATAGTATTTTGTTAAATCACAAAATAGATCTCATTTCTTATGAAGGAGTTTATATAATATTACAAAATTTGTACTATAAATGTCTCTGTATCTATTTAGTTAGATTGTTTTCTCTTCACCTTTGTAGCTATTAGTCATTGTTCAGCAACATATGTTTCCCTGAGAAGCATTGTGAGTGTAAGGGGCAGCAAAGTCCTTGCTTGCATATAGCTTGAATTTTCTATAATAAAAATAAGTACTATCTTTAAGACTTGATCAAATTCTGGGAAAGAACCTGAAGAGCAATTTCTGAGGTAGAGAAGAATATAAGGTTGTTCTGTACGGATATATCTGTGTTCACTATGCAGTTGTGTTTAATAACTGTCAAGGAAATAATCTTTTTAATGTTAATAAATGACTATGCTTATGATCAAATTTGGTACTCAATTGTATAAGCTATAACTGACCGGGTTTTTTTTGTTTATTTTGTTTTTTTACCTCAGATGCTTCCTTATGCTTATTCAGAGATAGATGTGGGTATTTCAGCATATTTTTGTTCAGATGATAATGAGAACATAAATCATTAAATACTTCATCTTATATTAGCATTTTGGGCCCAGATGAATGTCATAGAACCTCACAGAAACACCAAGCGAAGTACCGTGAGGGATGGCGTGTTTCACCCAGACACTTGCTTCCAGTCTTCAGAGGGCTGATGCAGTTGAGCAGCGAGTGCCGGAAGCAGAGGTGATTGCTGGAAAACGTGCTGTGCGCGGTTGCTCCCGAGCATTATCCGCCATCTGGCCTCCAGAGACCCCTGAATGAGTTTCAGTATCTCTATCCCAGCCCTACTGAAAACTGGAAGGGGAAGTCAAATGTTGGCCACACTAYGAGGTGAGCGTGGGGATCAGCTGGTGCTCACCATGCAATTCACACCTTCTTTTCTTAGCTTAATTTATGCCTTAAGGTATTTACATTTTCCAGCTGGTGTGAGTAGTAGAAAATAAGGTATGCCGAGTTGCTACGGTTGTTTACCAAACTGTATTTACTGCAGGAAGCGTAACAGTGCTGTCCATAAAACAGTTTCTGACTGCCTGCAGAGACCCACGGAGTGCTTGAATCCAACCTGTGTAATATAGTACGCGCTTTCCAAACACTTATCTTTATATTCACTCATAAGTTTTTATGGCTTCAAAAGCAACTGATAACATCCTCCTACAGTTCTTACACCCTCAAGGAAATAAACTCCTGTGACTTTCTCACACGCTGCTGATCTTCTGTACAGCCTGCAACGGGTTCAGAGCACTGGCGCTCAAAGAAATGCAGAGTTGGGAAAATACAGAGAGCAACACAGCAATAAACATGTGGTTTCAGCYTTGCAGAATAAGAGTGGTTCGTTCCAGCATCCATTTTAAAGAATTAATGATAATATTTTAGTAACACAGAGCGGGAGGGCTTTTAGTACTCCCGTTCTTGGCATCCGTGCCCGTTGAGGGCAGCGGRAGCTGCACGTCCAGCTCCACGGCGCTGGCGTCTCACGCGGCCTCTAATACGAAGTAGCTCAGTTTTAAAAAGTGGGAAAGAGGCTCAGCCCGGCGCTTGCAGCCGTGCGCCGTGCAGTGCAGGGATGTGTTCGCTTTTGGTGCGGTCCGCTTTGTTTCGAGGGAAACGCGCGCTCCCCCGCCAGAAACGAGCCTGCTAAAACAAGCCTGCGTTAGCAGTCGTCAACTCTCCCTCGTCCCCGTTGGCGTTTCTCCTGTGAGAAGCGTGTCAGAATTTGGGGGCACTAAATATACTTCTTTGTTGGCGAGCTTGTCGAGCACAGCGCTCCGTTCCCTTTCCCACCAGGAAGGTCAGACCGCTGGGGGGCCGCTCCATTTTCCAAAATGATCCCTACTGTCTGTCCGTGCTGTCTGACAGATTGAAACAGTTGTCTGTGTCACTGCTTTCAGTGCTTTCTCAATGCCTCCCTTTCCATGAAAGAGGTAAAATGTGTAGGCAGCAGGGGGAAAAAAAAAGTGTAAAAGGAACCTGTATTTTTTTCCTGTATAGGAAAATATTTGATTTTCCTTTTGAAAGTCATCTTGATTTTGTTTAAAATGTGTTTATAATCTGACTTAGAAAAAAAGGTTGGTCTGAAAGAATAGGTAAGTCAGAGCCTGCATATTCTGCTTCTGAAACCTCGTTTTAAAATTAGGGTAATAAAATTATTAAACACACACTCATTCAATAGCCAAAGTGAAATAGTAAGTTTCTGTGTTCACTTATATTTCAGTTTAATATATTTTGATCTGAGGTATGTATAAAGCCTGAAGAAATTGGTACTGTGCTGAGCCTTCAGTACTCTCCAGATAATTGAACTAATTAAATCTTTACCAACATTAACACAACTCCAGCATTCCTTGGACAGTGGTTAATTATTGCGTGAACATGGAAAGCTTAAACTAAACAGATGAAAATAAAGTCCTGTGGAATGGGTATTGAGTTTATTCTTTATTCATCTTTTGATAAGGTTTAATTAAAACTGCCTCTCTCCATTGTGGTGAGAATGAATGTGCTTGTTTTCTTAGTGAAAGCCAAATTATTCACTTCAGCCATGGTTCAATAATCAAAGCGTTTGCAAAGTTTTGGGTTATATTGTAGCTGTGGAGATATAATTGCTGCAATTCACTATGAAGGCTTTATCTTCTTATTACATTTTCCTTTATTTCTTTAATGTATTTAGAAAATTAGAGCATCCATTTTCTGATTCGCCATTTTAATGTGTTTTAAGCAGGATATAAACAGAGAGTGAGATATTTAAAATAAAAGGTTTCTTTATGACTGGAATATAAAAAATTAAAAGAAAAATTAAATGCAGTCTTTTAGACTAATATAGAAAGTATATTTTAAGCATATTTCAAAATCTGTAGTTATCAACTGTTCAGTAATAATAAGGGAATGGTCTCTTCTTTTTATGAAAGGAATGGTGGGACAGTTACAGTGATTCGCCATGCTAGTGCAGCAGCTAATTACTCATGGGGCAAAAATTGCTGATTTTTGAATCAGCGCCAGCTCATGGGGGTGGAAGACACGACTTTGTAAAGGAGGTAGAGCCATCCAGAACTACCTCATTATGTGGATGAAGGGCAAACTCTGTGGATGAAGGAGAAAATAAACGCTTAGAAATAATGTGAAATTTTGAGCAAGCGCAATAGGATATAACTATGGTGAAATTAGAAGGAAAGAGCTTGTGAGCATGTATGCGTGCATGCATGCAGATTGATACCAGTGTTCTTGCCCTTCTAACTGKAAAGCTGTAAACTGTGGAATTGAGCTTCAACTTTTAAAGATAGTTTTACATTGCAAATCCACATTCATTCATTCTGAAATGACACCGCAGGTAGGAAATGGATCCATGTTCATTTCAAAAATGTTTACCCCTCTCTCTCATACAGTTCTGCAGATAACTTAGATGCACCACAAAAAGATCATCAAACGAGTTGCATAATTTTGTATTTGTGCAGTTTTTTTTTTTTTTTTTTTTTTTTTTTTGGCAAGTTCCTCCCTGTTGTGGAATAACATCCTGGCAAAACCGTGGTTTCCTGTCAGACTTTTCTATTTTGGAAATACTAACTCCTCTTTCTGAGATTTTTTCTAGGAGACTATGACATTGTTCTGCCTTATGCTCATGCTGTCACAGCTGTATTCCAAACAGGCACAGTCGTTTTGATGTAAGAGAAGGAAGTGATTTGCTTCATTTTTCTTAGTTGTGTTTCTCTTGCATTAAATTTTTCTGAGTAATACAAAATTTAAGACTATGAGTCAAATCCTGTTCCAAAGGAGAGAATCGTCTGAGCAGAAAGTTTCTTGAACCATGGAGCTAGACTTACATGGTAGCTCTCCCTCCTTTTGTGTTGAACTTTTGAGAGCATAGGATGGATACATGTCTGGTGAATCCTGAGTTGTTCAGATACACTAACCAAAGGGTAATATGTCAGAAGGYTGTAGTCAGATCTACAGAAGTGCAGTATTGGTGTTGTCCTGAAAGAGCAGCATTTGTATCCTGCCTGATCTATATAAAGATCCTCTGAGTGCCGCCATTTACTTACATTGAAGTCAGGATTTATTCAATTCTGTTTCTTGAGGAACAGGAATATACCTTAATCTGGATGAATGGGGGAAATTGTGTTAGCCTTGGCTTTGTAGTACTAGAAAGTGTATGCATATGGTCATCTGTACTTTAATGGTGACAATTTTATTCTAATTTCCTGCTGACAGAGTAGCRAAGTCATTATAAATCCAAAAATTATGTTAAATTAGGTCATCTCTGACACCAGATGTCCCTCTTCAGTTTCTTCTAAATAGAGTTTTCCTATTTTATGAACTTTATTTTTATTTGGCATAAAGAAAATACATATAGCAAAAGCTGTTACTTCATCCAAACTTCTTTACATTTTATCTTTCAAAGCACTGTAAGTCTGTTATTCTAAGAAATAGATATTTTAATTACTTTAAAGGCTTTTAGGTATTTTTTGCCTGAATTTCACTCTAATAGAGTTCTGTGTGTTTATTGCAAGTAGAGATTTTCCAGCATTAAATGCAATTAGGCCGTGGTTCCACAGTCATTAACAGTGAGTCTATGTACTMCTGCTTTGCCCAGCAGTAGCATTAAGATCTAGGTTAAGAATGGACACCTGATCTCGTTTATGGAGCATACAGTGGCTTTGCTGCTTACTGGGAGAACAGACGATACCTGGCCCAGCGTAAATCSTGTTGGTGCAAAGATAACCCATCAGATGTTTTGATCAGATTTGAAACAGCAGAGTTAGATTATAATTGATCAGAATGATTGCTGTTCAGACCGGGAGGCTTTAAAGATGGGCTTGTAGCRTTGTCACATTGTAGCTCAAATACTTGTAACCTTCAGTCATAGTTTCCTGAACTCCTTTGCTTAGACACTCTTAACTGAAAAATTATCTTCTAATATTTAGCTACATTAAAATAATATTATTATGTAATTTATTTTTAAATGCTGATAATGATCTTGAGTCATGCAGGAAAAATCTGATGTCTTGGAAATAAGGGATTTCTAGCTGGAGTTGCAGAAAAAACTGCTTGCTCAAGAGATCGTAATCTAACCTGAGCAGATTGAAAGATTTGAAAATATCTTCTTTAAATGTGAAGAGATTGTTGCATGTTAATTATTTATTAATTCATATGGGCTAATGCTTATTAGCATTTTAGAGTAYAGGGTATATTGTACTCTGACGGCTTTGCATATCAGCCCTACAGATGTCTTAAGTTAGTGAGATTCTTAAGTGCTTGGCTAATACTAGCATACACTAAAATTTACCGTGATGTGTTTATTGAGGAGCTTCCAAGCGCTTCCCAGCCCTACCCACCAGGCAGTGTATGCCTTCTGAGGTGCAAAAGGACAGACTTGACTACTTTGACTTTTGACTCGCGTTAACTCGTTTTGAAGTGAAGTGCCTTTACCAGTCCATGTTTTTTCAAATGAGGAGAGTCCTTCATGTTTCTTTAAATTGCTATATAAGCAAGAAAAATTTTGCTTGCTTCCTTGTTTTTTTGATTTGACCTAAAATCTACAGCACTGCAAAAAAGATGAACTTCCTAAAAGCAGACCCATGTATAAGTTAGAGGAGAACCACAAAAAAGATCCTAATAACTTATGCAGACATGACTATTATTAACTTACCTCCAGCCACAACATTTAGATGATAATAAGTTCTCATCTTTGTGCTATCAAGTACTAGTTGATCCATTCCAATCTCATGGGCTTTTTTCTTTATACCCAGGGTCCTGATAATCGGTCCTTGTATTTGCAGCCAACTTTGCTACTTATTCTTCTTAGGAAGTTCTTCTTGATCTGTTGGATGCAGCTAGTCATTTGTTCCGTTGCCTAAAGTATAGAATAAGGTTTTGACATTGTAGTATTTAAAAATTTGCCACATTWTTTGATTTCTTTAGGATAGTAGTTTCTTTGCTGTTGAAGAGCAAGCTCATTATTTTACATTTATCATGGGATGTGGTTGCATTAGCTCAGAACAAGGCTAACTGCTGTTGTGCTAGGTACCATGCAATCATAGGTTAAATAATATTTTCTGTGCAAAGATATCTCATGTCATACTTCCAGCTTTGCAGACTGCTACTTCTTTCCACTTAAAATCTGCTGTTACTCATTTACCTCACTGACCTTTCTATTTGGGATTCATTCATGGAGATTCAATGATACTTAAATGCTCTAATCATAATATTAGTTGGTAGGTGTGTTTTTGAGTAATTACTGAAATCCTATATCCTATAAAAACTTCTAGGTGTCTTATGCAGACAGATAGGAAAATAGCAAGTAGGTAAAGGAATACTGCTTTAGGAGAAATGTTAATTAATGCACAATTTCAGACACACCCATGAAGGCATATTATTAACTGAATTCACATTGTAATGAGAACTAAAAATCTGATACTGAAGTAAATAGCAAAAATTTATTGAACTTTCTTAATAGTACTTATTTGAAATGTGCAACAAAAACATAATAAATTGAAGTATTTTGCTTGACTAGAAAATGTTGCTGTTAGGTCCCTGATCTAAAAACTTTCTGTCACTTCCTTATCACCTTTAAGAAAGTTGAGTGGTTTTCGTTCATGCATTTCAAGAGCATGGTAGACCAATTCTCTCTCTTAACTAGGATTTTTTTTTTTCTTGGGGTAGACAGTAGAAATGTGAAAGTAAACATTGTCTTAACTTGCACTTTCAGTGCTTGAATTCTCTTTCATTATATTGGGCAATCTTTAGGCTGAGTAAGTTGCACTAGCTTTTCATGTATTAATGGTCATCTGGAAAGACAGCAAGTAGGCCAAATGTTCATGTTGGCCCACTTTTAACGACAGTGAGGCAGGTGAGGAAGTCAAAGCATGGATGCAGAGTGTGCCATGTTCGATGGGTGCTATTAACTGTGTTATGTGTGGGGCTCACCACCTTCACAGTTCAGCTAGTGGTGACAACTAGAACAGCACTCATCTGCTTCTCCTAAAAGGAGAACTAGACTTTTCGAGGTTCTTTCTTGTTTTCCTCCTCTGCCACAGAACAGAGAATCTCTGAGCTTTCTTACTTGGATAGAAGCTAATACTGGAGAGAAAGGTTTGAACCTCCCTAACTAAAAGGCAAAATAGCATCTTCCACCATCCTACCATTCCTGAACCCATCTTTTTTCAGAAAATTCCAGTTTTCGGTGAAACTCTGGGGAACCTGTGGCCATACAGCTATTGCTAGTCGATAAGCATTCCTGTGCTGTGCAAAGGAATGGATGCTGTCATCACTGTCAGGGGCCAAGCACTATTGAACAGTTCTCACAAAGGAGAATTGCTGTGAGGAGCAGAAGAGGTGGCTGAATGAAAAATTAGGTCCCTTTCTTGAAAAAGTTGTCAGAAGATATCTCTGTGTCTATAGAAGGCAAGAGTAGCCTAGGCCACTGTTTTAACTACATCAGACTTACTTAAGCTTCTGAACCAGGAAAGAGAATGAGTCCCTTTTTAGTGAGGAATCAAGAATCATCAGCCAGTAACAGAGGAGGAGGTGTACAAAACCTGAAGAAAGATAAAGTGCACAGGTGCCCTTCTGATTAACTCATTGTAAGGGCTCACAATTTGAAAGATCTCTACTTGGTTGCCTCTAGTGTTTACTCCTGCAGGTATTCCAGTCTTTATCTCTGAGTATGTCTGAGCCTGATGGACAGCTGACCAGTAAGATAAGGCTTTGCAATTCAAGATGCTTTCCAATTCAAGATGCTCCAGATAAGTTTGCATTTTTTCCCAGGAAAGAAACAGCATGCTCATTACTCAAAGTAAGGAATAGGCTTGTCAGTTATCCTGGGTTTATTAGGCATGGAGTACTGCAGAAAAGAAAAAGAAAAAGGTAAAAGAAAACAGAAAATAAAAGCAAGGGATAGAGTCAATAGTGTGATAAAGAAAGAAATCCATACCTAAGGTCACTTTCTGTTAATGATGGCAGTCTGTGCAGCTGACACAATTCCATACAAAGGGACATGTTGTTCAGTTTAAGTGCATGTAGGAATTAGGTTTGTGGTATCCCTCYAGACCTTTTCAATCTTACTTCTGCTTTGCAATAAATTTGGTGGGACAAATCAAAGACAAATTGGAATCCCATTCAAGGGAAGGTGCATTTATTCGTGGAAAACCTAGCTAGTTCAAAATGAGCTGGCATATGGGAACTAATATGGTATCATGCAGATATCTCTGATTACCATCACCCAGCTTCAACATTTGAACAAAGTGGCAGAATATACCAGAGATAAGCAGAGGTAATAAGAGAAGGAAGAGGGGAAAATGACCTTGTGGTGAACTCAGATGCAGGGTAAGCCTTACCAAAGTGACAAGGCAAAACAGTCTGTCAAATTCAGAGGAAACAAACACATGTATCTAATATATCATGGAGGGGACTTAAATAGTCAGAGGAATCCTATCGAGAAAAGACTGTATAGTCTTTTCTTGCCAACATTATATAAATGCAAATGTATCTGGAGCATCTTGAATTGGAAAGCTCTTTTGCCTTATCTTATAGTCAGGTGAATCTTAGTGTACAGGTTTATGTGAGTAATTTGTCATGAAAGAGTTTCAAAGATTGTTACTCTAAATATCCATAGACATGTTCTTGGACACATCTTGAATCCTTTCACTGTGTTTTCACTGGTCCTCAAGGCCAAGAACTGCCCCCAGATCTGCAGATACTATATTCTTAATTAAAGGAATCCAGAGGTGGGAGTTAAGCCTCTTTCAGTGTTCCTTTGGGTTTTATACAGTCTTTCATCATCCCAAGGAAATCGAGCACTCTATGTGAAGAATCAAATCTCAAAGCACTGCACAAGTAAATGAAATCTCTTTTGTACACCAGGGACCTTTTCATCAGAGCTTTGTGTTTCAGGGGATTWCACAACCTTTACTTGAGGGAAACAAATATTCAAATCCCAGTCAGACCGGAATAGAGAAAATATGCCAGGTTCAATTACCATTGGAGTTATCAACCTTCTGAGGTTTTTMCATTTTTATCTTCACCATCTTTTTGTATTAAGAAGTTCTGTATAGGTTGTTCCTGAGATGTGGGAATACAGAAAGGGAGTGACCACTTAGAACCTAAACCTAAGAAAGCATCTGTTAGTAGTCCTAGAAATCACTGGAGTCCCAAGCAGCATATGACAAGTGAATTCTAATGTTTTATACTGACTGTTTTTTAAATCTTAATTACTATGAATTTTCTAGAGGTGAAAATTCACTTACATGTGTATAGGTATAGTCAGTCTGCTTTGAGGAGGGTAATTTTCCAGGTAAGAAAATATTATTATTATTATTATTATTATTATTATTATTATTATTATTATTATTATGGATTAGATGACATCAATGAAAAGTACAGTTGCAGTTTGGTGTTTCATTTCTTTCAAACTTCGAAGACAAAAAGGGTCCATTTATTATCCACTTAAACAGAGAAGACTTTTGAGAGATTTTATATATGTAGAAGTTCCATGAGAGAAGTGGTGGTGTCCTAGTTATATAAAATCTATGAGTAATGACCATGGCCAAAGAAAAAATTAGGCAGCAAGAACTGTATTTACTGTGGCTCCACTATTGTCCAGAGCTAGTGCAATGTAACAGTAAATGACTGTGGCAAGGAGTGGAGTATTTCTGCCTATCTGCAGGTCTGTATAATCTGCTGACTGCATGTGGAGAGCTTTGGTATTTTCAAATAACTTATATTCAGGGTTCTACATAGCTTTGGGGGCTTCTAGCATACTTTGCCTACTTCTTCATCCTTGGAGACTGATAGATGAGAACGTGATTAGCCCCCATGCTTATTAGCGATCATCCTCAACGTGCTCCTGCTCTCTGACATTTTTGGAATACCTTGTCTGTTCTAGCCAACTGCAGTGTTTGAGGCACTGTGAAGTACTAGAGCACTGATTGATCTCATTTCCCTTCCTCCTCTTTGCTGTCTACTGTGCTGTCTCTGGTAGGTGAGGTGGACTTTTTCTTGGTCCTTAGCAGTACTTCTGTAAGCAGAGAAATTCATGGGGAGGATAAGTTGACAGTTACTGAAAATTGCAAAGAATGTTACTATGCAAATGTTTTTGCCTTTGAAGTATATGATGAAATTTGGGTTTTTACTAAAATAATATGAATTGAACTAAATAATTAATATTATTGTCTGCTTTAAAMGTGTAAAAAAGTGATCTCAGGAAATCTGCTATAGAGCACAGTGGGAGAGCAGATGCAGTCTCCATTGGTGTAAGAAATTAGAGTTTTGATTCTTCTCCCATTTCTTTAGGACAGTGAAAGAAAACTCTGCTGAAGTCAGTGARGTTGCACCGATTTAAAAATAACGTGAGGTGAGAAAAGTATCAAGCCCCCGGGTATTTCAAAGCTATGTGCTGAATCACTGAATCATAGAAAATAGGACAGGAAGAGCCTCAAGAGGTCATCTAGTCTGTGCTTTCCCCAAGGCAGGATCAGCTGTACCTCTGTCATTCTGACAGATGTTTGACTAACCTGTTTTTTAAAACATCCAATAATAGAGATTTCACAGCCTCCACACAGCAGTCTGTCCCAGTGCTTTGCTCTCCTTACAATTAGAYGTCAAGAAAAACTTTCCAACTTAGCTGCTCCTGCAGCAGTTCAAGCCCATTTTTACTTTTCCTATTTACTGTAGACACGGAGAACAGTTGGTTTTGCAGAAGGTTTTTTAAATTTTGGAACATTTCAGTGGTGGACTGAGAACTGATGTTACAAATATTCCCACCCAGTAGTGAGGCAGGTGGCTTTCATAGAATCAGTAAGGTTGGAAGGGACCTCTGGAGATCATCTAGTCCAACCCCTCCTCCCCCACTCAAGCAGGGTCACCTAGAGCATGTTAGACAGGGTTGCATCCAGGCAGGCCTTGAAGCTCTCCAGAGAAGGAGACTCCACAACCTCTCTGGGCAACCTGTTCCAGKGCTCCGTCACTCTCACAGGGAAGAAATTCCCCCTCACGGTCAGGCAGAACTTCCTGTGGTTCAATTTCTGCCCATTGCCTCTTGTCCTGTCACATGGGACAACTGAAAAGAGTTTGTCCCCATCCCCTTGACACCCTCCCTTCAGATACTTAAAAAAAAGAGATTCTCTTATGGTAGACGGAATAGTTTTAACAATGTAGACCTACTGTAAATTCAATGTTTTCAGGGGAGTTTGTATCAGAAGTGAATSTGACCTTGGGGCTTTTAGAAAACAGCTTAAATGACCTAAAATGATCTTCAGGATTACATTCAACACTGCTCTGAATGCCGCTGTGACACACGGTGACTGGTCTCTAGATCAAGGCTGTTACTGCGTATTAATAATATTAAGCGACAGTGATTCTCCACCAAGGAGAATGCCATACAGGCATATGAAGTTCAGCTCACATTGTAAAGTTGCAACTCTGAAATAGGTTCATGTCTGACACTATTTAGCTGAAGATTGCTTATTGCAAGTCAGAGCTCTTTGAAGGTGATGGTTCTTTTCAAATAGAAAAAGAAAGATGATTTCAAGGAAAAGTTTGACTATGCAAAATGAGTTTTCTAAAGTGCAGGCAAGTGCTTCTATAATTCAGATGAAAACAATAAAAAATAAATTTGCTGTTTTCTGTTCTCACTATAAAAAAAAGTGCCTTCTTGTCCCATTCCTCATAGAAGATATATAGCAGCTTTATGATCTTCCTGAAAGGGAGAGGTTGTCAGTTTATTGCCAGGCCTCATGTTAGGGCCACTGCAAAAAGTATACAGGGTAAARCTTGCTTAAAACAGTATGCAGTGGCCACCTTGGCATTACCAAAAATTTCAGGTATGTTAGGATTTGTCTTCAGGCTGCATCTAAGGCTTTTCAGCATGGTTCAAGAAAATGGATAAGTCCTCTACTTCTGTGCAGAAAGCTTGTTGGAAATGAGTCAGAGTAACTACTGCATTGTGGAGCAGATTGGCCCTGATTCTCAAGCTAAAATATATCAGTTTATCTCCCATGCTTTTATCTAATCCTCCTTCCTACTAATTAATGCAATGGAATATTATCCAGGAAATTTGGCAGTTTAAAGCTGTCACTTACATTTACTCTCTGCTTAATGTAAAATGATGTAATCTTTTTTTTTTAAGGAATAGTAAAACCTTTGAATGTCAGACATGTTGTACTGATGGCAGTACAGGTTGTACAGAACCCTTCGTGTCCAGGCTAATGTATGCTAGCACTCAAAGGATGTTATTAACCTTAAGCTTTCTTCATCTTTATTTTATAAASCATATCAACAGTATATTTTTTTCCAAATGGCACATTTTAATAATGAAAATAACCTTGCAGCCTGGAATACATTTCTTAATTCTCTGCTGTTATGCCCACTTTGTTCCATGTGCTTTTTCTTCTTGTTGACCCTAGCGTACAAATCTGTAATGAAAAAAATTGATTGACTCTTAGAGTGGGGGATTGCAATGTAGTGATTTCACGCTCAGTTGTTGGCTAACAAGGCTCCATAGTTTTTATTTAGTGAGGCCCACTTGCAAAAGATGAAGAATTGTGCTCAGCCCAGCTGCCAAGGTTACAGAGCAAGCAGCTTAAAGGGCTTCGGGGTTCCAAGTGAGTGAGGGATTGTCWCTGCCCAGCAGGTAAGGAATAGATCTAGACAGAAGCTGTTGTGCACAAGATGCTGACTGACCCCAGCAATTCATAAATCCAAAAAAATTACAATATTCTCTGCTTATCAGTAAATGGAGCAGACCCTCAGCTGTGCAATTAACCCTTTGAATGTTACATACATAGTGCAGCCAGCTAGTTTGAAAGAAATACACCCATTTCTAAATGCCTTCCTCGTAACATCCTGGAAAGGTCTTGGTTACCCAGGGAACATAYTCACCATCGGCGGCCCTTTCTGTATAAGTTTTGTGTTATATTATATATTAATGTATAAAGTGTTTAATAGATTGATTGTAAGGTTTTTGTAATTGTTTATAATGTGTCTTTCCATCATGCCCAAATACTCAGCCCTTCCATAGCCCAGTTTCAGGGTGACCTCTTTAGCAGACTGAAAGCTGCCTTGAAAAATCAACTGTCGAAGTTCCCCAATAATTCTTCCATTTCTTGAGCTGCAGATAATTCTATGGCTTCTTTTTGTCTACMGGTGTTCTACTTTTATCTTTTATCATTTTTCTAGTGCTCTGCTTTAGTAATTGACTTTTTAATAAAGGCCTATGTGATTAATCCTCAACATAAAAATTTGGAAAGCTATTAAACCAAGCCTGTGCATACCATCACAAAAATCATTGCAGCTTTGAAAAATAGAACAACATACAGCTACTGCAGGATGCAAAGCCAAAATGCAATGAACAGGTCAATATAGGACACTTCAAATTTTCTTGTGGATTTTTCCTTGGAGCTGTCACCATTTTTTTTTTAAACTTCATAACATTCATTATACCTCTGTAAGGCAATAACCTTATCAAACCATGCCATTTACTGTCTATCAGGCAAACTTKTATGCAGTGAAAACATTTTTCCCGTAACATGAGTTTGTTCCTAAAAAAAAAATATAGAATTCTTCTAAAGTAACCAGCAAGGTTCCTTAGTGCACAATTCTTCAGTCTAAACAATTGTTCAGCTATTAATTATGGAATCCGCAGGCATATGGGGAAGCATGGATTTGTCCCTGTTATTGCTGCATGGAAGTAAATTGGCAGGAGCCTGGGCAATGTGTCCAGGAGAGTTTTGAATGAGAGAGCTCTTTGTCGCGCTCCCATGGCCCCCGGTCCCCAGGGGGGCTTCTGTCCCCTAAAGGAACCCCGTCAGTTCTGTGCTCCTCGGGCGTCTCCTTTGTGTGTTTGTACATTGCTGAAAATGACAAGCTTCTTAACCAAGAATTCCCATTTTCTTAAGCTGTTCTTTGGACAGAATGGTCATATTCATACACATACATAGTCTTGTTTCAGGTACTGTCTAAGGTTTGGTGATCTTGGCTGAAATAGTGACCAATAATAATTAGCATCATCTCTGTCAGACTTCAGATTAATTTCTCTATTGTTTAATATATCTGAGTACTGTATTTTCTCCCACAGTTGCTAATACTTCCTCTATCTTTACCATCTAGGTATCATTTGCTGTTACCCAGATGCTATTTTCCTGTAATTCCACTCTATCAAGATAGTGCTTTCTCTTGCTATTTGGGGCCAAGTGCTTGACATTCTAGTATTTGAAAAAGGACACTTAGTGCAGCACGCTTCCCCCACCTCCCCARGGTGTCTGGTCTATCATGTGCACTTACTTGCTTATATTTCATTATCACCTACTGTTCCGTTTGCATTTATAAATCATGTGTGAAACTCATTTGCAAATCTGCAGCCTTTTCCTTCTGCAATATCTTTTACTGTAGCTAATATCCTTTAACATAAACTAAGCTAACCTTTTATTGCACAGCGTAATATCACAGTTATAGGAGGCTTTCAGGGCATGATTTTTTTTCTTCTTTTTTTAAGGCCTATAAGACCATGCTCAGACTTTAAGACCAGTCTTAAAAGTCTGGAGAAAATGGCAGTATTTTATTACGGTAAATGCTTCTCATTTTCTTCTTTTGAAAGGAAAGCTACTTTAAAAAATTATACAAGCACAACAGAAGCTCTTATGACCACAGACATTTGAATTTATTTTATACTCGTATCTCTTAAAACCAGCTGAAAGAATTTTTTAAAATACTTGCTTGAAAAGATTTGCATCATGACTGATATTTTTCAGGTCAAGTTCAAACCTTTATGCAAAATTTTCCAAGCCCCAGAATATATTGCTTACTGTATCTGATAAATAACTCACTCTCTAGTTAGATGAACAGAAACACAAGGCAGTATGTTATTTCTGATCCTGTGTTGCAGAGCATATTGTTTTCCTTTTAATTAAATTGTTCCATGGTGTTCTGCCCTTAAGATTATGTGTTTGCATTTCATTATCACTTCTTATTCAAACTTGCATCTCATTTGAAAAATGCAGACCTGGCAGTTTTCTTCCTATCTTTATTATAAATTATTACTTCATTTCCCCTATCATCTGTTAAGAGTGCAGCCTATTTTTAATGGTGTTTTCTCATGTGTAATGTTTCTCCAGCTCTGTGTTCAGTCAACATCGACTTCATTTCCCCCCACAAAGCTTGCTGGATCTCCATGATTTTATTACTTTTGATTTACTTTCCTTGTGCAGCTTCCATCCTGATTTGCTGTTTTCCTTCTGCTGCCATAGAGCACTTCTGTTAAAAACTCCTCCCTCTAGTTCAAAATGAAAGAAAAGGAAGGAAGTAATATGAGATTTATGGAGTGAAAAGTACACTGGTTTGTTTAAAAGGGGGCGAAAGTGTAGTTGGTTCCTGTCAGCAAAGAAAGAAGCTTCTAGCACATAGTAAGTTTTTATTTTATCCACTCCAAAAAAGCTAAGAAATCTGTATAGTGAGTAACCAAACTATATGCAATATACTCAGCTTCCTATTAAATAAAAATTATTACTATCTGCTTAGAGAAAGTTTAGGAAATTACCAGACTCTGCTATTAAGCTGCATAGGAAATTGCTTTGATATTTAGATTGCTTAGTTCCTTTTCCATTTGCTTGGGATGAGAGTGGAAGTTGGTCCATTTTTTTCTCAGTCCTATCCTCCCTTTTCACCACATGTGTTTATAGGATAGTTAAAATTGCCCATGGAGAGACAGCGGTAGCTAAAAGCAAAGCGCTGGGTAGAAGCTCCAGGAGGTTCAGCAGGGATCCCGGAGTGCTGTTTCATCTGTCGATACTGCTTCTTTATACAAGCTAAAACTAACCAGACTCCTCAATGCATGCTAAATTCTGGCTTTGCCAGTTTTGAAATCCAACTCCAAAATGTACAACTTGAATGCGTGCCTGTGTATACATCCCTTTAAATATTCATTCTGAGCTTACCATGCTGTATTTGTACAGCCCCACTGCTGGCCTCTATGGAAAGACCACCAGAGGAGCTGGCTGCTGGTGTTGGGGAGGGCACATGTGCTGCTCCCCTCTTGCATTCTTGCGTTGCTCCTGGTGGCTGGAGTGCCTGTGAAGCCTCTGGCAGAGTCTAAAGCTTTCTTCCCATTACCCTTTCAGAGAGAAACCCAAGGTGGGAAACAACAGGCAGATCCACTGTCTTCCACTAAGAGGAATGTATAATTTGCATCTCCTGGGGCCAGCTTTATTGAACCTGGTGTCATGAGTACAGAGGCAGGCATCTTCAAAGAGAAAACCTTTACCAACCAACCAAGAAACGCATGATAAAGAGACTGGGCTTTCTCTTCCTGAGCTCAGAGCAGCAACGACTCCACAGCGTGCAAGCCCATGCCAAACGTTGCCTGCCTGAATGCCAGGCACCTGTGCGCCATGGGGTTGTCTTCTGTAGAGCCTCAGAGGCAGATTAGTAGGTTGATAGGAATGAGGAGGAATAATGAGCATAGGAGKGAGACTGTCTTCTCCACAACAGTGTGGTCCTCATCTGTACCTGTTTCTATATTTAAGCCTGATGCAGAGAGTGAGAGACGGCTTGCATCTTCTATAGTTATACATGCTGCAGCCTCTTTCATTTGCCTTACAATTTAGGTGTTAGATATTTTTCTGTTAAAATATTTTGGGGAAGAAATATTCTCCATTATGTCTTTAAGTGGCACTGGAATGCAGTACGAAAAGATCTATTAAATGATCATCTTTAATAAAAGTGGATAAATCTTTAACCTTAATACCAAAAAGGTGAAGAGTAGAAATATTTTTTATAGCAAATATAGATCATTTTTAAAAGGGACAAAGTAGATGGATGAGACTTGTCTATGTGCAACCAGATTGTAAAGATTATATATTTAAACAAATACCTCAGGAGTGATAATAAAAATGGCAGTCAGATTACTTATTGGTGTCATTATCTATTTAAGGAAAATGCTTGTATATAAGGTTAATATCTATAAACACCTTACTTAATATTCAGCAAACACTACATGTTGGCAGTAGGAACAACATATTATATGCTTGTGGTTTGAATTATGGTTGGAATGCAACACTGATCCTGCAGTCATTTGGCTATGGAGATTGCTCTCTTAAATGGAAACCAGTACCATTTTTGACAGATACTATGTGGCACCTTTCAATTGCCATTAACTCAACACAAATATTTTTTGAGCATCAGGTACACTTAAAACTGAAAGCCAATACTATGGATGAAATCACTAGAGGAAATAGATGGGAATTTAGGAATGTTTCTCTGTTTCTCAAGTATTTTTTTTCCTGTCAGAAAGTCTCTGGAATTAAATAGTGGTGTTTTCCTTCCTTATTTAAGCTCTACTATTGTAACTGTGAGAAGCCTGAGCATGATGAGAATTTAACATGATCTGTCATCCTGAGCTATCTTTAACTCAGATGCTCTTCCATAAGTAGGAGCATTTGCCTCAACCAGTCTCATTCCACTGTATTCATAAGTGACAGTATTCAGTGGAATGGGAGGAGAGAAGGTTTAAGGGGAAAAAATACATCTAAAAGACCGTTTCTTTYCCAGCTTTACCATGTAATAGAATTGACTTAAACTTTGTACATTACTTACAAGGTTTGATTCCATCTCCAGCATTTGATGTTCACATTGTTGTAAAAGGGAATAATTGTGCAAGCACTTCTATGTGATACTCCAGCATCCTCAGCCTGGAAGATGTAGGTACGGTTTAGGTCATTTACCTGTCTAAGCACTTCAAAGCACCAGCCAGTTAGATACACACTTAAAGGACTGCATTGCATCTGTGGTAACGAAGGGTTGGACATCTGAACTAATCTGTTACACATTGGATTAACACAATTAGCAATAAAACATATACAATCAGACATGAAATATAGTATAACTGCAGATAACTACAGTACAGCTTCTGAAGTAATGCTCTAGGCTTAAGAAACAACACTTCTCAGAAAGGTGCTTTCGATACCATAACTGAGTGAGCTTCTCGGGCAGATGAATTAGTTTGCTTATATATTTACTTAGTCCCAGAGTCTAAAGATTAACTGCCTGCCAAACTGGTATTTTCAAGACTTCTCCAAACATGAAAACATTTGTATTGAGGCAAACTCAAAGTCCTTCTAGAGAAATATTCTGGTCCTGATAGTTGCCTTTGGCAGGTGCTAGGGAAGAGAGTAGATGACACAAAACATAAAATACCACTTTTCCAGTCTGCCTTCAAGAATCCTTCAGTGTAGAAACTTTCAATGATTGAATCTAGGAGTTTTCTAGCAGGTCGCATAACCACTCCTACATCCCCTTCCAAGCCAACCTGTTTCTATTTCTCTCCTCTTCTGAAGTGCTTATGCCAAGCTTTTCCCCAGTACTTTGAATTCTGTAGAACAACACCCCTACCCTCCTTCCTAGTTTTTGARAACAAAACTGTTCCTGGATAATTTTTACCTAAAAATAATTACTATGGCACCATAAAATAGCACAAAGCAAACTACTGAGTGTTCATACCTATCACATGTGTAGCGTATGCCCCTGAGAACACTTAAAATTTGAGGAGAAATAGTGGTGTGTTTTCACTGCTTCTATGTAAGACCTGTATAATTACTGCTTTTTGATGTTTTTTGACTGTATTAATCAAGAGAAAAGAAGTTGTTGTGGACACCCGTTCTCCTCTACTTACAGAATACGAGTCAAGTTTGCAAAACACATGTGAGAACCTCTATAGCCTTGGTAGTGCTGGCTGATCTAAGTTGGAGAGGTGAAAAACAAAGCAATAGAGAGGAAACAGACACCAACCTGCGACTGATACGCGTGTGATGAGGAAGATATTTTTATTGGAAAGACAGACAGCTGAACAAGTTACTTGATCCCTACTGCTTGAGGGGCAGTGGTGAAAGAGAGGTGCTTGGTGATTGCTCTTCAATGCAACTTGGTTCCAGCAGAGACTGGAACGGGAATAACAGCACTGCAACAGGCCCAAATTGTGTTGCAAACATTTTTGGAGTTGTACTTAATAGTCATATGTTATTTGATTGCTTCCAGACCCAAAATATTGGTTTATTAAAAAAATGCTTTATCTAGCTGAAAAGAACTTGCACAGGAAATAGCACATACTTATTAATGTTCTGCGGACTTAAGTTAAACAGTTACCTTGTTTTGGAAGTATTAGTCTTACTGCTATCATCAGCATTTGCTTTGTAACAGTCCAGAAGGGACACTGAGCTGTAGTGAGAAATCCTATTCTCTCCAGGGGCAGAGTACCCATGTGTAAAAAATGTGTGCAGAGCTGCATGTGCACATTGAGAGGAGTGACAAGAGCTTTCAGATATATTCAGCATTCAGATATGCTATTGCAAATGTAGGATTTCATATGCCTAAAGTAGATAGGTGAAAATGGAAATAGGCTTGTTTATGTATATTTTTTTTAAAAAAAATCTATAGATGTCAATAATGATGCCAATGTCACTCCAGTCTTCAAAACGAGCAAGAAGGAGGACTCAGGCAACTATAGGCCAGTCAGCCTGACCTCCATCCCTGGAAAGGTGATGGAACAGCTCATTCTGGATGTCATCTCCAGGCATATGGAGGAAAAGAAGGTGATCAGGAGTAGCCWGCATGGATTCACCAAGAGGAAATCCTGCTTAACCAATCTGATAGCCTTCTRTGATGGAATGACTGGCTGGGTAGATGAGAGAAGAGCAGTGGACATTGTGTACCTTGATTTTCACAAGGCTTTTAACACTGTCTCCCATAACATCCTTCTGGATAAGCTCAGGAAGTGTAGCTTAGACGAGTGGACAGTGAGGTGGATTGAGAACTRSCTGAAAGGCAGAGYTCAGAGGGTCATCATCAGTGGCGTGGAGTCTAGTTGGAGGCCTGTGGCTAGTGGCATCCCCCAGGGCTCAGGACTGGGTCCCATCCTGTTCAACTTCTTCATCAATGACCTGGAKGAGGGGACAGAGGGCCTTCTCAGCAAGTTTGCTGATGATACCAAGCTGGGAGGAGTGGCTGACACAGCTGAGGGCTGTGCTGCCATCCAGAGAGACCTGGACAGGCTGGAGAGTTGGCCAGAGAGGAACCTCCTGAGGTTCAACAAGGGCAAGTGCAGTGTCCTGCACCTAGGGAAAAATAACCCTRGGCACCAGTACAAGCTGGGCACTGACCTTCTGGAGAGCATCTCTGCAGAGAAGGACCTGGGAGTGCTGGTGGACAACAAGTTGACCATGAGCCAGCAATGTGCCCTTGTGGCCAAGAAAGCCAATGGTCTCCTTGGGTGCATTAGGAAGAGTGTTGCCAGCAGGTCAAGGGAGGTGATCCTGCCCCTCTACTCAACCCTGGGGAGGCCTCAGCTGTGTCCAGTTCTGGGCTCCCCACTACAAGAGAAACCTGGAGCTACTGGAGAGTCCAGCGTAGGGCTACAAAGATGATTAGAGGGCTGGAGCAYCTGCCCTATGAGGAACGGCTGYGAGAGCTGGGCCTCTTCAGCCTGGGGAAGAGAAGACTGAGGGGGGATCTTATCAATATCTRTAAGTATCTGAAGGGAGAGTGTGAAAGGGATGGGGACAAACTCTKTTCAGTTGTCCCGTGTGACAGGACAAGAGGCAATGGGCAGAAATTGARCCACAGGMAGTTCCGCCTGACCATGAGGGGGAATTTCTTCCCTGTGAGAGTGACAGAGCACTGGRACAGGTTGCCCAGAGAGGTTGTGGAGTCTCCTTCTCTGGAGATCTTCAAGGCCCGCCTGGATGCAACCTTGTCTAACGTGCTCTAGGTGACCCTGCTTGAGGAGGGAGGTTGGACTAGATGATCTCCAGAGGTCCCTTCCAACATTACTGATTCTATGATTCTATGATTCTATATATGTACGGTGATACATAAATATGAAATATTTGATCATGCAGTATTTCACTACTCCTTTTGGATAACCTGCTTATTTTGTGGCCTTGCCATTTCTGTATTATAGTTACGTACCTATTGCTGTTGCTAACATCTCTAAATCTTATCCTACCGTTACTCTATWTATGACTGCTTCTTGTACCTCTCARCCTTGCTGACCAGGTAACATGAACTGAAATGTATAAAAAAATACTCCCAAATACTCAAAAAAACCCCATCTATTGAGGGTTTTCTTTTGAAGGGACATGGTAACATGAGTTCTAATCATACTAACTTTTCTTACCTTTAAAGTTGAAAGAAAATGATGAACCCATTTTGAAAAGTGAAATTTCCACTTACCAGTTGCAACAGAGATCTTATTSCTAGTTCTTAAGAATGTGAAGTGTTTGACCTCAAACCTGAGGTATTTTGCATACATAGAATTGCTCTTTCTGATCTGAAACTGATTTTTTTAGAAGCCCTTTGTCACACTGTCGGCCTGCAGGGTCACTGCAAGACTCTTCCCCTCCTTGACTGTTCTAGACATTCTGCAGTATCTCTTGCCAAGGTAGAAGAGCAGATAGAGAAACCAGGGAGAAGCAAAAAATGATGACACAAGGAAACAAAAGAAGGGAAATATGAAGAATAGAGTTCTTTGTTATTGTTTAGTAATCCTTAAGGATTTTCCTAAAAAACTTMTAAAACCATGCAAATATTATCTTATAGTCTTTCTAAAGATGTTGATAAAAGGTTTACTTTTTCTTCTTGTGTACCAATACATAGAGAATTTTTGCCAAATCCAGATCTATTCATTTTGTAAACMAATGTAATGAACACAAAGAATCTTTTAAATCTTTAACAAAGATAAAGATTGTTGTAAAAATATTTTGCTGTGTGTTTGAATTATTGTTTATATCATATATGGAAAGCAGGAAGGTTTTGCAGCTAGAGTTTATTTTGTTAATGACTGTATCCCTATGTCAAAAGCCCAGATATCTTTGTGCTGAAGATCTCCGTGGGCCTGGCCTATATGAGCATAAGTACACAATTTATTTATTTTGAAATAAAAAAGTGCATAAATTCCAGGCTCATGTGGAGATTCTCAATCAGCAATACTCTCTGTAACTTCAGAGAAGAAATCGTAAGAGCTTTGTRTAAGAAAACTGTGTGCCAAATAATGAAATCATTATGTGCTAATTATGAGCTAACTCCTCTAAGCTAGCTACTGTTTGACCTACTCCCCTAATATGGGTTAATAATTATATATGAAATTATATTACCAGCATAGCATAATAATTATAAGCAGGACATTTTTAATATAGAATTATGGAAAAGTATTTAATATTAGAGTGGTAATGCTAATTACAGGCTTTTTCATTTAGAACRCATTTTGGTGGTTGATCTTTGAAATAAATGTTCGGCTGAATTGCTGTCACTCATGAAAGCTTGATAACAGCCGGACAGTGAAGTTTTCAGAAACTGGCACTCCATAACTAACTAACGGAAACTTGCTGCATGGCCAGTGTCTGCGCAGCTGGCTCCTGGTGGCCTCTGTAGTCCCTAGTGTGTCTCTCCAGCCTACTGGTAATGTCAAAATGCCATGAACTGAACAGACATGCGTGTCCCCTTCAAATCCTGCAGCCAAAAATGGAAGCCTGCATATCCTGTTCTCTGAATCATCGCTTTGGTCATTCGTTCTGTGGGACTCCCGGTGGTGCGTGTTGCTAATTACGGTGCCGCAGAGGCAATTAGCATGCTTATGGGATGACTTTCCAAGCGGCATGGATTGATTATGGAGTTGGCTGAGGTACCCAGTGGAAGGATTTGGTGGGCCGCGCAGAAAGAAGGGAAACAGCCATCTGTTGTGTACACTGGGACGCTGTAAAGCTAATTGTGGAAGCAGGAAACTCGGGTACAAAGCTCCAGGCTGTCTCCGTGCATTACCCCTCTGGCTCCCACTGCACCTTACAAGCAGTAGGAAACCAATCCCTAGCTTGAGAATAATGCTATCTGAAGGAAGTGATGGGAAAAAATACATATACTATATTACGATTTTGCACTGGAGGATGTGGGAGAGAGAAATTGGTGAGAGAACTTACCATAGTTTTGGTGAAAAGCTTCTCTCAGATGTGTTTGTTTTATGACTCTTTACCCTCTCCTCTCTCTGGATTTTCTTTTCCTGAGGAAGATCAATCCTTCCTTAGAATCAGTCCTAAGGAAGCGTTGAATTTATTAACAGACCAAAAACCTACTTTTACATGAAAATAACGTAGCCTTTGCAGCATTTGTTTTCCAACACTGTGGCTTAGAGGGTTGCAGGGTGGAAAGCCATGGGAAACTTGTCTCCTTCTCTTATTTCTGCAACCAACTGCCCTTAAACCTTTTCGTTTAGACACCTACAAAGATAATTAAGATTTAGAAACCCTCTGCAAAGCAGGTTAAATGTTATTAGATGGGTAGACTAAGATATGCAGGGCTCGTGTGATCCTTTCTGATAATAAGTTTATCATTAAAATCTCGGGTGTATTGGTTTTCCCACTTGTAAGATGGGCATGTTAGTGCTTACGCAGTCATGACCTCCGTGCAAAGCTGCAGAGGTGGGAGGCCTGAGCAGGGTCAGTCAGGGACAAGCTGAAGAAAGAACTTGGCACTGTTGGGATTATTCATCTGCACTTACTCTTCAATTCAGTCTTGCCAGCTCTTGCTTCTCCAATCTAAGTGTAAGCCTTTCCCAGGAAAACAGGAAGAAACGGTCCACAATCAAAGCTTTCTGTTAAAAATACAACAAAATTGGAGAAACCTAAGGTACAAAACCCCTTCACACTGAGCTCTTACGGCTGAGACGAAGACTGTCTGGCCCTCGGGTCGGCAGTGGGGGGCAGGAGTTAGGAAGACAGACCTTCAGTGGGGCAGCGGCAAAGCGGAGGAAGACACCTGCAAGGGGACGGAGGCTGCTGTGTCTGGGGAGATGGAGTGAGGAACGGATGAGGGCAGAGTGCTAATCCACGGTGAAAAATAACTGTAAACGCACATGTGAGGGAATGCTGGGCATGAAGGGGTTTGTGACAAAGAGATTAAAGGGTTTACTATGCGAGTGGGTGTTGGTATTTGTGGCAAGGAGAAAGGGAGGTTTGTAATTTGCTTCTGCTTAAGGTGGTAACTTTTTTTTTTTTTTTTTTTTGAAAACTTTCCCAGGGTCAGTGGTTCTTAAAGTGGTCCGCACGTCCATGGTGAAAGCACCAGAGAACCAGATTAAACAATAACACTTCAGAACTTTTTAGAGGAAGTTTGAAGGTCACAGTGTCCTGTGGGCATTTCAGAGGTACTCAGATATTTCAGAGGCTTTAATCTAAATCATACAATTTGAATTGTTTCAGCAGTTCATACTTCACAAGTATGAACAAGAGTTTTTAATTAAGATGCTTTCTCGGTGTTTTATATTTTTTGCACATCTATTTTATATTTTCTGTTGTCGGAAGTGATTGCAAGCAACAGTTGAACTGTGAAAGATATTTTGAAATGTCATAAAATTATTATAATAACATCAACTTTTTAACCTTACAGACAGATGTGGTTTGATAAAAACTTGTCTGAATACTTCTACCAGCTTTTAGTTTGCACAAGATTACCAGAAGTACGAGACATTGTCTGCTGTCTAGTCATCTCATTTGTTCCATATTGCAGCCAAAATAAATTCTGCTTTGCCCTACCCATTTCCTTCTGTCCTCAGATAAAATATCAGCTCCATACCATTTTTTGTCAGAGAACATCGTTTTGTTCGCCTGGCTGAAATGCCCTAACAATGAGAATTACAAACATCTAGATTCTGGTGATTGTCTATAACATGACAGATAAGATATTCAATATCCTGCAACTCTCTCCTGAAATAGGCAGCTTTAGGGGGATTTATGTCTCCCATATATCAAAACTATGTGTTTGCTACCTATCTATCCTAATTTTCGAGTTATCTTAAGATGGTAAAGCCACTGCTTTCATAAAAGTGACATTTCACAGGGAGATACTGATAAGCATTTTATAGGAAACTATTGACTGTATATATAAAAGGACCAACATTTATAGGTATTAGTCTATAGGATTCAGGAAATGTGAACATCTGGTTTCTATTATTATTCTCTTCTGCTATTTAATTAATAAGAGCTATTTTGATCTCATTCATGTCTGACCTGAAGAATTTATGAAATGTAGTTCTTGGTCAACACATCTCCACTGTGTATACATATTCAACACATCTTTGTGAACACAGTAAATCCATCTGCTTATAAGGACAATGTGAAATTCTGTGTTAAACTGTGGTCTGCTACACACATGTCCATTTTCCTTTTATTTTCTTTGAACACAGAACACAGTAAAACGTATTGTACGGCTTACCAGTTTGATAYCACTTTGATAGACGTGATGTGACCTTATATACACACTCCAGTGTACTCTAATCTGTGGTCTCCCAGCTCCCACTCGGCAGGAATTCTGCGATGTTGATGGAACCCTGTGATTTAGCGGAGCAGCTGCAGTGACCCTGCGCCCTTCTCACTGCTTCTGACAGCTGCCTGCCATGTGTGGAGGAAACCTCACAGGCTAAAAGCTCGCCCGTAAAGAAGAGATCTTTAGATAAACATGCAGGTCTGATCATGCCACCACTTTAAAAATAAATAGTTTAAAACCAGAACTTGCTGTGCGTTGCTAAAAGAGTGGTAGCTAATATTCAAGGCATTCTGCGTCGTAAAAATAATGCGTGCGTGACGCAGTGTCTCCCTTTAAAAAAAGAAAGAAAGGAAAAAGTTCAGTATAAACAACGAAAGGCACCCTGAGCATAAGTAATCTACAGAAGAAATTAGTTAATCTGTCTGTTCAGACAAGTTTGACTAGCTAAACCAGGTTCATCAGGTTCTTCTRGTTTATGTGAAAGAGTAGCATCATAACTACCTGAACTCAGAAAAACTTAGCCATTCAGTAGCTCATATATCGAATGGGAAAGGCTGATTTGATCTAAATTGTAACCTTTATGCGCATGGTAGAATTACTTTTATCAGGATTTGTATTTAAAAAAGAAAAGAAAAATGGAATGAAAGCAAACAACTAAAGAACAAAACAACAAAGTTATTTTAAAAAAAGACAAAACCATTAGTAGGTAAAACCAGGCTGACATTGTGCTTCTTCAGTCATTCCACTCATATACAGTACCTAGAGTTATATCATTGCTAATGTTTTCCTGCTGAGCCACCATCATCTTTTGTCTTGCTGTCATAGTATTACATTGATATACCTTCCGCATTTGGGTAGAGGTCATTATCCTGGTGCCTGGTTGCATTGCCTCTGCTGAGCAGGTTAACTGCTTGAGGTCTTTTATCTAGACAAATGTTTTACCAGCACTTTTGCTCCTCAGTGACACAAACTGCTCCTCAGAGGTCAAATACAGATGAATTAGCATTGCTGTGATAACATGTTCCCTGTACATTTGCGCACTGATGCAGACCCATGGGAGTAAATGTATAGACTTTGTAAAATGAATAAAAAAATAGTGATTAAAAAGTCATTTTTTTCAAGATTCACTTCTCCCAAGTATTCATCTGTTTTCTTAATTCAGTATTTTTAAGGGTCACAGTAAAACTATGATGTTTAAAAGAATGCTGTTTTACAATGAGATTTGATATCTGTACAATAATTATAGTAGCCACTTCTTACAAATAAAATTTTTGCATAATGAGCACAATGCACAGTTCACACATTTTCACTGTGTTAGCTAATTCTATCAATATGATCCCTTAAAATAGTAACTTTAAGTCAGTTAACTATTTCCTGGGAACTTTTTGGTAGTTTCTTTCTATGYATGAGTCATAATCAGAGATCAAATAACAAATCAGAAAATGTCCTAAAGCATGGTCAGTTGGGTTAATGTTTGCCAATAKCTAGGTGATACGGGTACTCCACACAATTTAAGAGCTTGTTAGAATGCATTTKCAGGGTCACAAAGCTCTCAAGAGATGAAGTAGAGGTTCATTTTAATGTTCATTTGAACTACTTTATGTTGAGTGTACTATAGATGTGCATCTTTAACATTGAAAAGCAGAAAAGGAGGTGGGAAAAGGAATGAACTTTGGTATGTGGAACAAACTTTTTATATGATCAGTTTTAGGTTGAAAGGTTCAACAAATGCATATTACTCATGTTTGTGGTTTTAATAGATGCTACCAGCCTTGTGACAAGCAGAGAAAGATGTGTGCAAGGCCTGAGCTTTTCACAGGAGTTGATGGTGTCCTTTGATTTGTGAATTAGTATTCGATTTGACCTTGCTGAACGAAAGCGATGAGCAGTGTAATTTGTCATACAAAGAAAAACCTCTTTTCATTTCCTATTCATACAAACCTCAATTTAGGAACRTCGCTGCACAAATATTTAGCTTTAAGAATGTGATTAAGACCTACTGAGGCAAAAGGAGTTTCTGGAGGTGCCAGTGTGAGGAATAGGAATTCTTCTCTCAATCTGGCCTAAATTTCCTTTAAAATATAAAACTTTTAAACTTAGAACCACAGGGGGAGGATCAAGGTCACTTGCTTTCCCAAAGATCTAAAAGCTATCAGTGTATAATAGGATTTTGGTATTTATTGCTTTAGCTCCAAGTATTTAATTTATGTTGAAAATAATAATACGTGAATTTAACTCAGTAATTCCTGTCTTTTCCTGTCTCCCACTGGGAAAACCACACTGACTTCAAACAAGCTCTRTGATGGTACAAGGTCTCTTTGCATGAAGTCCCTTAAAGGGTCAGGGCCGGCAAGTTCATATGGTAGTGCCAAAATGAAGTTCAGTTTTGTCTATACACATGCATAAACACTGGAATGAACGTAGGAATGAAGGTATGTCGTGTTGCCTTACAATTTACATCAAAATACACCTTGAGCTTTGGACCTCACACTTACTGGTACTGGGTAGTCTAGGAATAGAGCTGCTGACAAAGACTCTAAGGAAACGTGCTCTTTTACAAGGTGTATTTTCTTTTTTTGTTGGTCAGAGTAGCTGATTGTTTAGGCTTTTTTTTTTTTTTTTTTTTTAACGGTAGATCTTCTTTAGTAGCACATACAAACAAGATCTTTGGAGGACTTTTGTATGTGAAAGCTTCAGGCCCAGAGCATAAGAAAGTTTTTCTTCAGACTGCATTTTTTGTTGAGCGAAAAATAATCCCTGGAGTGTAAGCAGTTCAGCGGCAATAACATTTTGCACGASCAGAAACTTTGGTAAGACCTGAAAGGCAGAGTCCGACAGTTGCGGCAGCCCCTTCCCTTGGGGCGTGCATGGGGACAGCGGCGCTGGAGTCAGCGGCGTTGTCCTTGCATTGCAGTGCTGGAGGGAACGGGGAGAGGGGACGATACACAGTATGATTTAGGCCTGATTTTGGCCCAGTCTCCCTGTTGAGTGGAGGGAAATTTTCAGGTGAATAGGAGTTAAGGGGTTCTTCAGTTAAGGAGTAAGGTCTTTTCACTGCCTGCTTACTTCGCTGGGAATGAGACTCAGTCTGTCAGGAAGGTTGTGGGGCTCATCTCAGCTGCTGAGGTTTCAAAGGTGCGGGCAGGGTATAGAGAACAAGCATTTTTATTTTTCAACTGAGAAGATTAGTTGTATTACCTTAATATCAGGCCCGTGTAGGTTCTCACGAGGAAATTTTCTGCTTTGGTACTAACAGTGATCAAAGATCGTTGCTCGAATTTGATTATTGTTTGTTGTATGGGTTCACTTAGAGTATGCCAGTGGCTGCTGCAGCCAGTGAACCCAAGTAAATGTCTGTTGGATAGCTATTTAGCAGCAGGCTCCATTTTTTTCAGCAGTCTCCATGTAACCTTTTAATCTAGTTCTTGCCTTTGACTTTTCATATTTTATATGTTTAACCTCCTGATGCAGATATTTTGCATTAAGTGCTTTAGAAATCCTGATTTACTGCCTCAAGGGATTAACCAGAATTCCAGTATTCTTACTTTATCTACATTCATTTATACAGTCCATCTATTTCTAGTAAATACATTGGCCAGATCATATTTCTCTGAAAACTTTAAGCCCTGAAAAAAAAATTATGCAGTGACATAATAAAAATAATAAAAACTGTCTTGCATATTGCTCTTATTCTTACTTTAAATATCAGCTTCCAAAGGCACAGCGGGTTTTTATTCTCCAAGTAAACACTACCTTTGAGGTTCATGCTGCAAAGCTCTAATTTTTAGTTGACTCCTAAGAGGATTTAATCAAACTACAGGATATATGATTCAAAGCAAAAAATGTAATTAAGAAAAATCTTTTTCTGTAGGCAGAGAGCAGCTTGTTTTCATTAATTTTATGAAGAATGTTGTTTTTCTTGGCTGAAAACTTTAACCCATGGGACAAAGGAAGATTTATGGGGTGATCCACAAAATCACACAGGTTTTGTATTGCAGTGCTGTTTTTGCAGTGACCACTAGAGTCCCTATAGCTAAAGGTTTATCACTTTTTATAAATCTCTAATTTCAGAAAGGGCTTTTACTCAGACTTTAGCTTTGAGCTAAATGCAGACAAAGTCTTGGTGTATACATAGTGTCATAAATATGTATATTTTAATGTAAATAATTTATAAGATGTTAAGAGTTCTTAAATATTGTAAAAGCTCTAATGTAAGAACATTAGAAGGTAAAATGAAGTTGAACTAAGGATGGATATTTAGACCTTCTATTCATATGCTGCATGTGCTTTTTTGTTGTCATGCCGTATTTATACATATGGCAAACCATCCAGCAGTTGCTGAAAGGCTGTAGACTAGAAGATCAGAGGCATGATGTCTCTTGCCCTAATCCTTCAAGGTGTCAACACCACTTGGGAGGTGCTTGTGCCGAAGATCTGTACAATGTATGAATTTGACTCTTCCTGCTTGTTAGAGTGGAGGGAAGGAGCCCTAGGTTAGACTGTGTTATTGTGAAGTTGTTTGGCTTACATCTCCCTTCTGAGTTTGACCCCTTAGATTTGAGGTTCAAATTCAGCTTTAACTTTGACATATGTATTTTTAAACCAAATAATACATTTATTTAGTTAACTGGATCAAATGAAATACTTTAGGTACCTTTAAAAATCTCTGGTTAAGAAGATCAGTAGTTCATGAACAGTAATGAAACAAATATCTTAACAGAATGCCTTTTCATTCCCTTAATGTGAGCAAGAGTGTCTACTTGTTTAATATCGTAGTAAACAGAAAAGTTCATGGTTCAGTGCTTAAGCCTCTGAGCAGTCTCCCCAACTGTTCCTGGCTGCCAGTACTTTACTTTCTCGACAGGAAACTAATTTAATTACTACAAAGAACAGGCCAGTACAGATGCTGGTATAAAATTCTTTCAGTTTTTAGAAGGCATATACTGAAGTCACTACATTAGAGCGAAAAACAGAGATCATAAAGTTTACAGAGTGGAATGTATGTTATCCTGTATTATCAAAGGTTGCTTTCTCAAATTAAGTTACTATGGTCTTACAACATCAAACCAGACACAACATTTCAGTTGAAAGAATTAGAAGCTGATAGAAAATGTGAGCCAGGCTTATGTTTTATATTACGAATCTCTTCATCCTGCTAGTGACTAACTGCAAAGATAAGCAATCCATTAGTTCTAAGCAATACTTCTTTCTCCCAAAAATCTGTTTCAAAGTTTTAAAGTGGCAAATTCAAATAGTAGTTAGGAAGTGCAAAAATTAAGGTTTCAGATTTAATTTCTTCCACCCATGGTTTATGCAGTCATCTACAATCTTCATTTACAGGATCGTACATCACTGCTTTCTGTGGACCTCAACTCACTTTTTGTACAGGATAATGGGCTGTGATCAAAGATGGAGAGTTAATGTTTATTTTTATCTTCACCATTCAGTGTTTGATCCTATGCATTATGGCTATAGTATCTGTAGCCTGCATCAAACCAGAATCATTAGCTTTCATGGAGGCTTTTTTGTGGTGCTTTGTATCTTAGTTCTTTACCAGCATTGTGAAGTTCCCTTCACGGTACCCTGGGTTGAGATGGTGCAGGGGTGTCTATTTTACACACTAGGAGCTGAGGTGTAGATATTAAAATGCCGATTGTTAAATAAATTTTTCCTGCCTGATTTCTCAGAGATCCTAGCATCTTTTAGTGCTTAATATGTTCAGATTGGATTTCATTTTGCATTGACCTCAGTTGCAGCAGTGAATGTTCAGCAACCCAAGCCAGGAACCATCTTAGATTATACAGAAAATGAGAAACGCCAAATGAGTTCCTGATAGAAAAAAATTAAATAGCTTATATAACTTTCCTAGCATCACGTCGGAGCTCTGGCAGAAGCAGGACTTGAATGCAACTTTCTAGGCATTCAGCCACTGAAACTCTTTTTCTAGTGTACTGCTCCATTTACTTGAGGCCTTCCAACTTCCACAATAAATGAGGCAAGATTCTTATTTTCAATAGAACTCTTTGTCTTTCAAAGCAGCATATGTTTTGGCCAGTGAATGCGGCAAAGGTCTTGTGTGGGGGGAAAAGAATGACCATGTATTAAAGATTGTAACACAGATGTAGAAGGCATAGAATTAAGACTGCATTTTTAGCTGCTTTTAACAGTTGTCATTTCCTAAATTTCCAGAAACTGAAAAAGCAAATAAGAAAGTTTCTGTGTATGAAAACAAATCGATCTCTTCTTTCACCTTCTTCAGGATTGCTGTCGGTGGGATTCATACCTTTCAGCCCCCAGTATGAGGCCAGTAAGGAGCAGTAGGAGGTGATTATCCTCCATGTCAAGCTGACACAAGAGAAAATGCAGTGTGCTGTGCAAACAAGCTTACCTGCTGTTCCTTGGACAGGAAATACTGTCGTGTGACCCAGGGATAATGCGATCTATTGCAGTTTCTGAAAAGATGTGTAACCTCTGGGCTGTACACTCGCACTGTCTGCACCTCTGTGCCTCTTCCTGCCCCTTCTCTGTCAGTCGTGTTCCTGTTTCCCCACCTGATGCTTCAGCCTGTTTGCCCAGTCCTCATCAAGCAGGACTGAATCATAGGGTTAGGCTCAGTAGTGTCTGTCCTGATTACTGGGTGTTTGACTTCAGAGGTATTTTTAACATTGCTCTGGTGCTTAACACCTCCCTTGGCTCCCCTTTTTCCCCAAAAAAATCTCCACCTGGTATTTGAGAGAATGGGAAGAGGAGGAGTTCATCCCTCTCCCTAACAGAGTTAAATGTTAAGAAACTTGCTGCTTTTTCTTTCAACGTGTTATTCTCATGTCCGTTCTGTTTGCCTGCATGCCATGGTCAAAGACTGAATGACTCAGACCATGGCAAATCCTGCTTTCTAATTTAACCACTATTAATCACTTGACATTGCGTTTAGAGCTGCTTTGCACAAGCTACATGAAACGTACTTGCATGCTGGCTTGACTGCCAGGAACATTTTCCCCTCCTGTTTGCTTCATTCGTTATTATTTAAAAGCAAATCGGGAAGCAGAATTGGATTAGCAGCGCGGGTGGCACCAGTGGAAAACAAGCTCGATGTCGGCAGTTACTCTGCCAAGGTAATGCGAGATGACCCATTTTAGCAGGCCTTGCTTAGCTTGGTGTGATGACATACGGCCCTCGAGGGTAAGAATCTATTTCCATATTACAGCAGCGTCTGCCGTGATGCCTAGGAGTTTGGAAGCATGTTGTTGCTTGGCTTCTCCTGCAGACTGCCCTTCTGGTCCCGCCTGCCGTGCTGGGCCCCTTTCGGCTCTCCTCTGCTTTTTTTCCGAGGTGGCCTCAGGCGCCTCTGCCTACGTGTTGATACCCAGCTTGCCCCCAGCTACTCTGTTTGGTCCCAAGCCGTCGGCGTGTTGAATGTCAAGAAGCAAAACGGGGAAGCTTGTCACCCTTTCTTTTGTGGGGCCTCCCGAATCAAAGGAGAGCAAGCAAGCCCTTACGCTGACTCTTAAGGGTCAGTAGTTTCTCAAAACAGTGGGGATATATGTTTTATGTTCTAAAAATAAATAGCATAGCACGTATGTTATATGTCAACTATAAAGTTAATCACCTCATAAATAGACATTGACAAATGAAAAATTAGCTTCTTTGAATTAATAAAAATGCCCTGTTTCAAATATTAGTGTTTTAAAATTTTCCAGGATATGATTTCAGTGTCCAATGGTATCCATTTTACTTCTGTATGAAGCCAGTGCTAGTGGCTTGCATTAAAATCCATGTGAAAGGGATACCACCAACTTAGTTTTGTAAAATAAGCTCAAAGATATTTCAGAAACCAGACTGCCCCTAAGTCCCTCAGGAACAATTAGTGACTTAACAATAACATTTCTTATTTCAAAAGTCTCTTTTTCATCCTCCCCTTGCTATGTAAGGAAAATAATTAAAATAACTCTATACAAAATCTTGTCAAAGCACGTAGCATGCATCTCTGAGTTTACAGTACTGTTATTGTAAGCATTGCCTGAATGGATAAAAATACTCTGATGAGTGAGAGTTATAGGCTGTTGACATTCTTTAAAACTATTTATTATAATTTCCAGAATTTCCATTGCCTTTTCTGATCGCTTTTTTTTTTTTTTTTTTTTTTTTCCTTTGGGCACACTCTGCTTCCAGACTTTTCTTTAGAAACCTTTTCTGGAGAAAGTGAAGTGGGGCAGAGAAGCCTTACTGGTGAAAGCATATGATCCACTTGTGTGCAATATGAAAAATAGAGGAGTTTCTTCCTATTAATCTTTATTATCAAAACCTATGTGCAGTAACAGTCTTGGTCTAGTGTTGTTTGACCAGGTGAACAAAACGTGATGCATGATGCCATAAAGAAACCAAGGCATCGTAATGAAGAGATCAATTGGGCTTCAGAAGCTCTGACTTAGTGTGCAGGTTTATATACATCCCTGCTTTTATGCATCTCTCCTGGTTCATACTGAGGTGGGGGTTATCTTACACATGAAATGGCTCTTCTTGTCCTCTTCCTGCTTTTACTTCAGTGAGGACAGGTTTAGAGAAGTGTCCGAAAATGGGCAAACGTGTCCCAATCAAATAATCAACCACATCCCAAACATCTAGCACTCTTGAATGTGTGTGTTTATCAGCAAAAGGCTACAAAAATAGAGTATAATTCATCAGTAATATAGCTAGATAGTATCACTGTTAATATGGCAAACCAAAGGGTTACACATTGGGAGGTTTTCCTTGCATGATGTACTCGATTGACGAAGCTCCTGCTGGGGTTGAGAGGTGTGATCCATTCTCAAGCTCTGTTAGCAATGTCTTTGTCACTGCATAAACCAAGACCCAAACACATCACTTATGCACAAAGAGCTAGGCTATTTCTTTGTTCACGCTTTGTAAGTGAGCTAGTTCTTGTTTTATTCATGTATAATTGTTATAATCTTTCCTACCTAAATAAAACTGTGCTTTTAGAAAAATTAGAAATTAGAAGACCATAGCTTTTCAGAAGTATCTATTAATCTCAGATAATAGGCCATGTTTTTATTCAAAAGCCTGTATTTTAAGGTGAAAAGGGATAATTGCATACACGAAAGCACACTGTTTCTAGAGACAAACGTAATGTTCTTCTAGTGCATCTATTTCACCTTCTTTTGAAAATTAGACCCAGAGTGCATGTGTCACAAAAATCCTGGGTTTTGTTCTGTATTGTTATTGTCTGCCCATCTGTTCTTCCCTTTCTTTCTCTCCTTTCCTGTGGCAATTCTCAGCCTCGTATCTTTGGTATTTTTCATAGAGCCTAGGTACACGTTACATGACTTATAAAACAAGTAGAAGTTAATCAGGTGGATTGAACTTCAGTTACCATGAACAAATGAGGACTTACTATTGCACAGTGCTGTTCAGGAATGCTAGAGAAGTTTCAATTTGAGAAAATCCGTCATAAATGAATTTATGTGCCCACACAGATTTATTTTAATTAAAATCATCCACAAGTCCTGGCTGTTGCTTTGACTACTAAGTACTTACAAATGGGCTTAATAGACATGTTTGTTTTTTCCACAGCTGTAAAAATACATATTCTGCTACATGTTTTTTTTGTTTTTTTTTTTTAATCTGATTTATTTAAATAGAGTTAGGTAAAGATGCAGTTTATAGGGAAGGCTAAAGGGTCAAAATCATGTTTAATTAGGTTATACCCATTTGGGAAGCCGCCAAGCTAAAAGAATGCACTGCAAGTAAGCTTCAAATAGTGTGAAATCTTTGAAAAGAACTAACCACTTTTAGTGAAAGGCTTTCCTGTTCTTAACCTTGTGTCATTTAAACTATTTCAATGAGCTGTGCAAAACCTGACATTTGTTATATAATGGAGCTTCCAAAGAAAAAGAGTAAATATTTCTTATATTTATAAGAAAACTGATGCTATGGCACTGAAAGCAAACCCTTAGTACCCTATCTGACCCTGCTACCTGTCCTTGCGTACCAACAAAATACATGGTTTGTCACACTTGATGTGAATCTACTATTTTTGCCTCATATATGGAACTTCTTGAGTGTGTGAGATTGCTTGTGTTAAACATGTATAAATCTTTCAAAAAAACACAAGTAGTGTGGGAAAAGCCCCTGTAAAATCTGAAGGCAGCCTGATTTTTAAAGATGATACTTTTAGAAGTTGTGTTCATGAGAAGCACCTCATGTTGGGTTTCCAAAATCACACGTTATATTTGAATAGCTTAGCCGAACACATGGAGAAGGTCTTACCTCAGACACAGAGGGAACTCTGAGAAAAAAAAAAAAAAAACACTGAGCTCCTTTGTGATTTCTTTTTATACACTAGATGATAGGATATCCTCATTGCTGTATTGATGTTCTGTAGCGGTGCCAATTCTGAAATATTTTTTCCATTTAATTGCCATAGAGTTTGCGCTGTGGAAATACTTCTATGTCAGAGCTCCATATGTTTTTTTACATAAAAATAGGACTGGCAGGAAAAAAGGCAGCTAGCCTGAAGCTGCCAGTAACCATTTCTCATGTCACAGATTTTCAGCAAGAATCCCAAGTGAGAGTTTTATAGGTGAAAGGACTGAACAGCTGGATGGGGATTCACTAAGTACCAGCAGAGCCTATAGGGAACCAGCATGAAGGCAGGGGACATTGCGTATAGACACTATTGCATTTCCTGAAATAGGCTTTTTCTCTCCTGCCCATTCTGGTCTTCCAGAACGGTTGTGTTGCGAAACAATCCCAGCTTGAAAAGGTCAACCCAAAAGACTCTCTGTCAATACCATTGTATGGCTTTCATGGTGTAGGTGGGCAGTATAGCCCAAGAGCTTTGGACATAATGGCATTTGAACATATATTTCAAAATTTAAATATGCCTATTACTTAAGCTTGCCATTAATTTAATGTACTGTAATTGTGGGAAAGATTCTTGTGATTCAGCATGTGAGGTCTACATTCCGTCTAATTTTGTGTGTGCTTAAGGGTTGCAGTGCTGTCCTAAAGAATTGCTTTTAATTGACATGACCGCTTTGGCATGATGCTCATGCCCTGAAATGCCACAGCAGCAAACAGAACATATAACCAGATGGTTCTTACAAATAGCAGCTTTCAACTAGGAGGATCTTTGCTCTCCAAAATGCAATTGTAATGATGTTTGCTCTGTCAAGCTAAAACAAAGGCTGTCATAACTCTTCATTCCAGATTAATTAAGAGTTCCTTGCTGGTTTCAGAAGTATTCTCTTCTTCTTGGAAAGAAACTCTAAGAAAAAGACACACACACACACACACACACACACACACACAAAACCAGAGTTAATTTATTCTGTCCTCTCCAGAGAAGAACTAACAAACATAACTTCACTCCAAACTGCCTGTAGATACTTTCAGACTCCTATAATGATTCTGCTAATAATAAATACATTTGTATTGTTCTCTTAATGTTTAGGATTTACATCCATGGGAATTAAAGTAGTTTAAAGTATTGTTGATCCCTTGTAGAGGTGTCCTTAAGTTCTGAGGCATCTTTGTTTCTTTAAGTCAATCAGCAATATTGTTCACACCAGTCCCAGGACTATCTATCCTGTAGCTACTCTGCATTGATTACACTAAAAGCCTTAAATTTGTTCCAAGAGCACTTACTTTCAAGAAGCAACTTAGCTAGTATAAACAATCACATGTATTCAGAATGCTCTATTTTTTTTAAGCCCTATCTTTGCATGAGATAGCCCTTAATTTTCTGGAGGAGGTGAATGCTAATGAGTTATCTGGCAGCTGTTTAGGATATCCTATGTCATTTTCTCCAGCAGACTTTGCTGCAGCAGAATACAATCCTGGAGGCTCTGTGAGCTGTGCTGGTAACTTCCCAGGAATCAAAGGGCTGCACCTTATGTGCATCTGCATTGCACAAGGTTTGATCAGCTAAGTGTGTATCTGTAGTTTAGCACTACCTGTGTTTATATCACTTTATAAAACATACTGAAAAAATACACCTGACAATCAAAGGGAAAGCTGGAAATGAGTGTCTGAACTTACGTATTTCATCATATGCTGGAGCAGGGGAGATGAGGGAAATTGTCATGACTATCATCACCTCTGGCATTTGAGTTGGTTAGCTGTTGTGATTCAGATGGAAGAAGCACACTGATGTTAAAGTTGATAGACAGCCCTATTAAGTGACAGTAGCCATGAGTCATGAGAATGGCAGTCAGTAGGTTTCATTCCTGGTGTTTGGATTGGGACATAGTTGGACTGGTCTCTCTGAACTCTGGGCTTACATTCTTCATTCAAAGCTTGATATTGGGCTCTAAGGAATCTGAAGCTTTTCTGTCCCTGCTAAGGTCTCTGAACTCTAGTTAAATATATCCTGAAGCTTCACAATCTGTTGAAGCTTCACAATCTGTTAAACGTCTCCTTGGATCTGTTGGCAGGCCAGAAGCACACTGCTAAAAGCAAAAACCAACCAATCAAATCCAAAAAACATTCACTCAGAAGCATGGGCTCTCAGCAATCTCATGTTTGCCGCTCCCTTGAAACATGTATTGCAGATTATCCTTATTAGGCAATCTTAAGGGTGTTCCCTGATCTTTTGAATATAGTTTTCTTCCTTTTAATTAGTAGGTCATTATGCGACAACTTCTGTCTGCTCCCCTAAGTGGACAGCTAAGGCAGATTTCACTGTGTTTCTGGATACCTGAAAATAATTAGCTATTTGTGAGCAGGGAAGTGGCTTCAGACTTTACAAAGTGAAGCTTTGCTATGAGTTCCCCAGTGCATTCACTGGGGAACTCCATTCACGAAAAATCAGAATGTAATTCCACAATTTTGTCTTTGCAGGCAAAAACAGCATGATAAATTTTTGCTTAACTCTACCTAGGCAATTCCTTCTTGCTCTCCCACCAATTTGCAATCCCTTCAGTTATGCTAGTGCAACTCTTTATAAGTTTGCTGTCAGCTGGATCACTGAAAGGTTCTAGGTTAAAAATAATCCCCCTTCATATGCTTTTAGATCACTGAATCCCATAGGCAGTTTTAGCAGGCCAGGTGGTAGGAGGACAAGTTGCCAGGTAGCAGTAAGAATGACTTGAGTGTGAGGTTTGCAGGCAGTGAGAATTTCTTAAGCTGCTTTGCCATGAGGAGGAGGTGCAGTGGAAGGGTGCAGCTGACTTGCACCCACCTGCTTGAGCTTCAGTCTCCAGCCCCTTTGGCCCTTCATCTTTAGCAAGAGAGCTCAATGAGGAGATGGCTCACCAGCTCTTCCAGGTCCTCTTTTTCTCCAACGAGGGGTAACAAACCCACTAACCAAAACATTAATGTCTGTACATTGTCTTCCGACAGATACTTCCTATTCTGATTTCTGTTGTACGCAACTGAAACTGATAGGCTTTTTTGGTTTGTTTTTCTTGGAAATATTTTAATTAAGCTACATGCAAATTTTGTTTGGGCATAGCATTCGTTCATCTGTTTTACTTTAGATAGCTGATGCTAGAGCTGAGATAAGAATGCCATTGTGTGAAGTGCTGGCAAAAAGTGTAAGTTTAGGTTCTCTCATTATAGATCCAGGGAGACAGCATGCCTCCAGTTCACATTTAATCAGTTTTTCTTTGGCAAGCTTTTGTTAGTATCGGGGCAAGAAACATAAGATTTTAGATACAGCAAGATGATTAAAAAAAAAGGGAGGTTGAGGCTAATTTGGGTTTCTTGCATACTGGAACCTAGAAAATCTTTGAGTTACATCCCTCACTTTTACTACTGATATAATAATGAGTGAAAATTTATACCCTTCTAGCATTTAATTTCAGAGAAGACAAATCTTTAAGGCATTAAAAATATAAATAACATACTGGAACCCTGCAGCTCACATTTGGAAAAGGAAAAACAAACAGGAGGGTGCAAGAAGTTGTAAGAATTTGGCTGTTTGTCAGGTTTGAGAGGAGATTCTTTAAAGTAAGTAGCACTAATATTTCTCCAGCCTTGATGTGTACCAAAATCCACAGCTTTCCTTTTTGTTTGTAATACGGTTTCTATGGCTTTGCTTACAAACTATACTGAGCTCTATAATGCTGCTATTTTTGCTGTATCTTTGTCTGAAGTATTCGTTTTCCCAGAGCTTGCTCACAGAGGGCTGCGCTTTATTCTCAAAAACTAGAAGACATGTAGTAGATTCAGTCCTGGCCATTTTTCATGTGAAGCCCTATTCAAATGGTAATTGAAAAAGGCTTTGTGGACTTTGTTCTCAACTCAAAGAAAAAAATTCAGCTGTGGGCAGCTAGGGTAGTAAAGAATTTTTGCTGAAAGACTCAGAGAAAACTAATTTGGAAGTTACCACAGCCACTCAGAAGTTAAAGGTACAACTACAAATCAACTATGAAGCCAATTGTGTTATCAAATATCATTGGAATTAATATAGTTAATAAAATATTGCAGGGAGAATCAGGACTTGCAGTCCTTTTTCCCCAGCAAGATCTGCTATAAAGGAATTAATTATAATATTTCAGGAGAGCTGTGTGCAAAGTGTGCACGGTTGGTTTGCGATTATTGATATGCATATATGCTGCTTAGCAGCTAGTGGGTGATTGCAGGGTAAGGCCACGCTCTGCAGCAGCAACCTCCCACGTTGGGCTGTCAGGCGCAGGGTCACAGCGTTCCAGGTGACGACTGTTCTTACACATAAAGGCCCAATTTGAAAAATCTCACAGTCCAAGTAAGGGTTTCAGTGAGCTCCAAAGTTTGCAGCTGTTTTAATATGGCATTTTTGTTAAATTTTAAGTGTGTTTATGTACTTTGAACTGTTGGGGGCTCTAGCTAAAATTGGCCGTTCATTTTGCTAGGCAGTCCAAACTCCAAGGCTGAAATGTAACCCAGACAAGGCAGAGGTAACAGAGGGATAAAGTGACTTGCCTAAGGTAACATTTAGCTGCAGACAGAAAATCTTGGTGTCATGATTCCCAGGCCCGTATCTGCTGCATCATGGCCCTCGCCTCTTTGATAGGGTTATGAAATTTTCTTTAATGTATGTGCATTCATAAAATTGTTTTATTCATAAGTTTGTGTTACTATGCTGAGAACTTATTTCCTGACTAGTTTACAGTCCTTGTCTAGCACTTGCTTCGTTTATGGTCAGTGCCCCATGCCCACCCCAAAAGCAGCCCATGACCCTGCAGCACCTCCCCATGTGCTGCCTGCTTTGTTTGGAGGCAGGGACTCTGTGCAGGAGCAAAGTCTCTCTTGCAAAAAAGTCTTTGTAGGAGGAGGAATTCTGAAAACAGTAACATGCTTGTATATAATCTATATTATGAGTCATGCATTAGACCTGTGGAGAAGAATATACAGCAATATTCATCATCAAAGCTAGAGTCTAGGAGGTCCAGTGTGGATAAGAACACAAACCCAGTAACTAAGACACAGCAGAAAAGAGCACAAAAAATGAATCAGTAAATGTTTTGTTACTTATTTCTCAAATGTGGTTTATTTTTAATGACTAATAGTAGTTATTATTAAAATGTGCAGCTCTCCCATACAGTACCATGTTCTGTGAATGAGTAACAGCCAACAATCACCAAGCTAATCCAGCATTCTCATTTAAACATTAAATTAAATAAAAATTTGCTAAAGCAATGTAAACTGAATTGGAAGATATGTGGCCTGCATGAGGGGAGGAAGGTGAGGATTTCTTTCTTAAAGTTGTGATCCATCCTGTGGAAAAGACTGGAAGTCTCATCCATCGGGTATTTGGTAAAGGAGGCTAAAAGCACAGGTAACTTGCACCTGTTTAGTTACGGCTTTTAAAATACATGTTCTGGCAGTGCAAAATGTTTCATTAATACTCTGAACTGACCGTGATGACACAGACTGCTGCAAGCTGACATTAAATTCATTTCATAATTTAGTTTTAATAGCCCCCTGAAAGTTAATGTGTAGGCACATCATAGGGAAGAAGGTATTTTGTTTCAGTCCTATTTTAGAAGTGATGCAAATTCACTATTTTTCTGAGTGTTACAAAGTACTTGAGCTCAAGAATCATGTGTAAGCCTATTCTAAGAATGTTTTTCTCAAACCTGTTTGCAAAAAATCATAGTTTTTCTAGTGTCAATTTTTTTAAATAAATTTTTAATCACAGCCTTAAGTCCTGCCTCTCTTGTGTATTTTGGGGCATGGGTAGCTAGATAAAACTAAAGCCCAACAGAAAGTAATTTTAGTAATCTTATATATAGCATAGTGAACAGTTTTCCTTGGGAAACCACAAACAATTTATATTCCATAAAAGAAATGCTTTCAACTGAGGTAGGCCATATACAGAAATAATCATTCCATCTTTGAGCTAATACCTCCGAAGATATGTAGAGAAACTTAATAGGCAGCCGTCTACTGAGCCTTATCCATGGAGTAATATGGAGCTTGAGCTAACAATACTGCAGATCATTTATTTTCCATATATTAGAAAAAAATGCATTTCTTTTATGTCTCAGGGGAAAGAAAAAGCTTCCTTGAGAAAGAGAGCACTTTAACCATGCAACAATTCCACATTTTAAAGCACTGATTTTTTAAAATGACTTTGTATGTACCCATGCCTTCCATACACATTCAGGCGCGTGCATACACCTTATATGTATATTTGTGCTTGTGCACGTCTTATAGACACACTTATTTTATAAAATAAGATGTATATGTGTGCGTATACTGATATACATATATACATGTATACATATATAGATATATTTGAAGGGAAAAAAGGATTTATGGGAGGCTGGCCAGATTTAATTTGTCTGCTTGTATTTAGCACTTAAGGGCTTATATACTCAGTTTGCTCAAAAGTGTGAAGAAGTACTCCTTGCTTATGCTTCAAATCAGAAATGCATGAAGTGCAGCTGCAGAGATAATACATTCTCCCCAAAGGCTTTGGCTGAGCAAATTAGGTGTCAATGGGGTGCCTGCGCAGGCAGTACTCTCTCTAATTAGTCTCTTGAGCCTAGTTGGTGGCGGGTATAAGATGATCTAATCAATTGGTCTGTGTCTGATGGTACGTGTAAAAATCCTAGCAGGCAGAGCTGTCTCCCACAGGTCACTCACCTGCACAGCGGGAACACTCATTTTCATTTTTCATCTCTTCCATCACATGATGCTGACAGTTGGTTTTAAGAAAATGGAATCCAAAAAATATCTAGTTCATAGGGCATGTAGGTCAAAAAGAAGTTGCATTATGGGTACTGCTGAACCAATTAATTAATATTTATAGCAGCGAGTTGTATGTAGATATCATCTGAGTACAAATAGTATCGATAATGTTTGGTTGCCTTTTTAAAGTGACTTTTCTAAACAAGATGATAGGAAATAAAGGTGTGGGGGAAAAAATCACCTGTTAATAATACACTCTTTTAGAGAGGATGAGCAGTATCTATGGTGCATGCATGTCTGGTGGAGGGAGAAGCAGAAAGAAGATATTGTTGATGATCTTAAATACCCTTATGTTTCATCTTACAGAGAATACAGTACCCCTGGTTGTCAGCTCACATTTTTATTTAAAATATGGTGTCGTAGAATGAACACTCTTACAATAATGCTAAATCAGCTGCAACATAAATAGACCTGCACTCTGGATGTGCTTTGCATGCCAAGGACGCTGTGGGAGCACAGCTCTGTCCTATTTTATAATTTATACAAAAATTAAAAGCACCTAGAGAAGGATGCTGATGCTGCCAAAAGGAGCATTGAATTGGTGATTTGCATTTTTAAAGGGAAGAGCATTATTTTTATTAACTAAAAATAAAGAAAAATATTTGGGACGTCAGGGCCCTTTAGTCGGCCTTCTCTGCCTCATGTCTTGAGAGCAGGATTAGTATTTAAATTATAGGCTTTAGTATCCTTTACTAGAATCACTGTTACATCAACAGCTACCACATTGTAAAGTTAGCCTTTACCTATTTTTAAGGTGGACTGATACCTTATTTTTTCCCATTTGGGATCTGTGACAAACAGGATGTATGTAACTGATGATTTTCTAGATAATGAACATACAGGTGAGTTTCTTGATTTGGTTACTTGATATTTCAAGCCCATCATTATCTTGCTTATAAACTTCTATAAGTTTAGTAGAGATATCACAAAAATCAAAACTAACTGGACCTATGGTGAAAAAAAAACACAAGTTCATTTTTAAGGCAGTCTGCTATATTTCTTTTTTTTCTTTTTTTTTTTTTTTCCTTCTTTTTAAGGAGATCTGAAAGAACCCTATTTTGTTCTTGGGAAACAACAAGTTGTAAATATTCCATTTAACAATTTACTTTTTTTATAAGCAAAACTGTGACCAGAGCCATAAACACGATCTGCCAAGTCACCACGCAAACTTTGATTTGTGGAATCAGGAAAATGTATTAAATTCCAAGCAAGGATATTTCTAAAATATATCTTTAAAAACCCTACAAATGTGGAATACTAAGCTACCTGGGAACTGAACTGCAGCCCTGTATGGAGACTCCTGCTTCAGGAACTGCCTCATGTCTTAGTTGTGTGAACAACAGATGTTTCAGTTCTACAGCCAAACTGAAAAACAATGCTTTTTTTAATAAAAAGATTGGATCGCACAAATCTAAAATTCCAAACCGCTTTTGTTGTGGATTTTCTGCGGTGGAAAAAAAGACACACTCCTCTTCCTCCAAATTAGGGAGGTGTCTATTTGAGATGATACAATGAGTCTCCATTTAAATGAACTAAAAACCGAGAGATCTTCTGTCCTGCAGCCCAGTGAGTACAGTGCTCATCTCAGAAGAGGGCTTATCCATGCTCAATCCCTTCCGCTGCGTGAGGCTGTTTAAACCTCTATTTCCCATTTCACAAGAGAACGCCTTACCCACCAGGGCGCTCTGAGGTACAGGGAAGGGATGTCAGCTAGTGACTCCACTCTGAATTCACAACAAACATGCAGTGGATGAGGGACTCCAATGCAAGCCTTATATATTCCCAGGTAGTGCCCTAGTACCAGACTTGTTTCTGTCAGGGATCACATAAGGATTTTAGAGAGAGTGGAATTGTGTCAGCAGCCGAAATGAGGGATTCTGCTTCAGAACAGCCTGGCCATTAGGGCGCTGGGCTGAGCAGCAGGAGACCTTGGTGCACACCTGGTTCCTGAATGGGGCAGACAGCAGATTTGAACACTGCAGGCAGCTGATTGGTGATTCTGCTCTCACTATGTCTTTTAGTTTTCCTCAGTCAACCATTTGGGAAATTCCACACAAAATCACTTTTATCCAGTGAGTTTATTGTTTGTTCTAGTCTAAAACTTCTCATGCATCATATGCAGAAGGTCAAAGATGGTGAGAGCTGTGATCTCCACCACACCGTCCTGAAGATAGTCAGCTTCACCAGAAACCAGTGGCCCCAGCTGTAGCAATGCCATGTCAGACCCCAGCAGAGCTGAATGAAGGTGGTAGAGCTGGGATCACAGAATTGATATCTGTCTTATCCTGAGTCAGAGCAAGAAAACAAATGGCATTCATCAGAAAGTCTGGCAATCTTCAGTGCACATTTATAACTTTGATTCTCCCCTTTCTTAGTTTACTGTGTTCCACCCTTGGTCTTTCTTGACTCTGGCAGTGGTTGCCAATATGCTAATATTTTTTCCCCATGCTATATGGTGGCAGCTGCCCATTTCATTTCTAAGGAAGCTTGTAAATGTTTTAGGTCTTGATTCTGAAAATGCCAAACTGCCAAACTTCTCATTAAGATACTCATCATCTCATAGGTTTGGACCTGGCCTTAGAGAAGAGTTGAACAGCTTTGCATGCAGTGTCAAAAGTGAAGCCAGAAAATGTAATATTGTCACTGGAAAACTCTAGCACATCCACAAGAGGTGTGATGCTGACCTCCTTTGGAAATTGCTCTGAGATCCAGTGATAGAAAGGAATGTTCTGTATAATTAATATAATTATTTAATTAGAGCATATTCTCAAATCTCACTAATTTGGTAACTCCTGGAAAACCTTCTGTCTTTTATCTGCATCATTTTTTTCACCTGTCCTGCGTATAGTTTTTGCTTATGCCAAGTGCTGGAACTCCAGCAATTTGGGTTTAGCCTTAAATCAGGCCAGCTGTTCTGGAGCCGGGCAGATGTGGCTTCCACAGTGGCAGTGCAGGTGGCCAGGTGGTAACATGAGAGCTCAACATTGAAAAGGGAGCTTGTGGATTTTAGTTACTTCTGTAGAAGGAAGGGACACTAACAGGGTCATCCCTGAAAAGTGTTTAAGGAAGGGGAATTGAGGAAATATTGTCAGCAATGTTCCACCACTTAAGCATATGTGAATTTCTCTGCGTTCCAAACTTTCTTTTTCCTTTTAAGTCTATGGAAGGGTAAACCAAATGGGTCAACTCTAATGCATTCTTGAAACAAGATTTACTGAGGCTTCAGCCAAACTCCAAGACCCAAAGGAAAGTGGGGCTGTCTTTTGGAACAGACATTCCATGCAAACTCCAAACATGATTAAGAAGCAACCCAAACAGGAGTTGAGAGGCAGTAAACCAAGCTTCAAGAAGGCCTGAGAAGCTGCTGTGCATCATTAAGAGTGGACTTTTGTTAATGCAATTTTCTATTTTTGTTAATGCAGTATTCTAGTGCTTGAAGGGCAGAAGAAGAGCTCTCAAGAACAACAGCAGGAACCCTGGAAATTACGAAAGCTAAATGTTGTGTAGATGCTAGGCTGTTCTTGTGAAAGTCACAATTCAAATTTTATGCTTGAAACTGCAGTTCAGAACTGATGCCTTGTTTTTCTCCCGCTTTTGAAATAAGGTCTAGCCTAGATTCACTGACTCCTGCATCCAGTTTGACTGAAATAGTTTCAGGACATGCTAATACAAACCAGTCCTAAGCTCAATTAATATTTATTTTTAGTGTTTTCTCTCTTAAATGCTAAAATTCCTCTATATCTGACTCTGTTCCTGCAACATTTTAAAATGTAAGAAGTCTGTAGTTCTAAATCTTTGGTCTTGAAAAACACTGTAAAACAAATCAATTTTGAATGTTAGAAAGTCTCAGAATTTCTCAGCATCATCATCATCAGAAGTCTCCCTTTACTACTTTGCACAGAAATCTACTTGGACATTTATTTAAGAACTAAATGCATTAATTATAAAACTTATATGTTAAAGGAGAATTGTTTTAATTCTATATATTAATAAAAAAAAAAACACCCAGAAAAAGTGAATGTTTTTACATGCAGTGTACCAAGGAACTCCATAACCAGGTTGCATTTACAGACATAGTTGTGACTTCAATAATTCTTGGAGAGCAAAGCTAAGGAAAACTTTTCTTAAACTAGTCCCAAGCACTGCTGCAAAAGTGTTCACTAAGGACTCTATGAGAAAAGGGTCAAGAAGAGCTTGTGAACGCACTTCAGATGTTTGTCCTTTCCTCTGAGTTGGTGTCTTCATGGCTTTGGAATAACCTATTTTTTTAACAGGTTAAAAATCATTGAAAAAAGCAAGTCATGAGGTGTGTTGTAATTTATATTGTTTCCTTACAGGATTAAATTTACCAGTTTGGAGGAGGGAAACAAAAACCTAATGAGGAGGCCGACACTGGGAAGGAACCATGGCCTGTTTCCTTTCTTTCTCTATGGTGGATTTCATTCAGAAGAAAATTGAAGCTGGCAAGACCCTGTTTTTTTTCCCTGCAATTTATTTAAAACCTTGCACGCATTTGGATACCTTGTGATTTCAGAGAACTATGTGAAGATTAAGCTTTTGCTTACTGATACATAGCATGTACTCTTTCAGTCTTTTGTGTTTGATTTTGTTTGATTTTCCACTGCCGAGCTGCATATTTGTAAAGATTTTAATGCTTTCACCAGCAATGTCTTAAATACATTAAGACAACATATTTGGTGTTCACACTTCTTTGGTAATGAGTATACAAAAAAAGGCAATAGTGGCATAAAGGAATGTGTGTTTTCTTTAAGAGTTGTGCATATTTTGCAACCAATAGGAAGATGATTTCTGCCAGAGCAAGCCCAACGTTTCTGATCAACTGACAATTATAGTACCTTGCCACTATTCCTAAAGTGTTGTTGGGTTGTTTCATTTTTCATTATCTTTTTAGACCACTCATATCCATTCTAAAAACATGGCAATAACTGCATGTTTACTTCAATACTCTGAATTTGGTTACTCTGCTTAGGCTCTGTAGCATGCCAGTTTTCAAAATAGGCCTGTGAGAAAGACAAAGCAAAAATGATGAGATGTACTCAGCTAGCAGATACATGATGAATTCTTTATGCTTTTATTCTCTTTAAGACTGTTTTTTTGGTTTATGGGTCTTGGCTACATCTCTCTGTTTTTCCTCACACTATTTACATTTTGGAATGTTTTCTTAAAAAGAAAACAAAGAGATGGTGAGACAGTTCTGTTTAATTCAAGGCAGACACTAAGGTGCAGAAAAACTTTCATCAAATGAGCCATTAAATCTAGCTGTGTTACTTTGCCTCTTTCAAAGCGAAATGGAGAATTTTGCTTATCCAGAATTGTTTGCTGTTCCACACCAAAGCACCTTTCAAGTTATTTTCCATAGATATTCTTATCCAGTTGGAAGACACTACCAGGTACTGTGTCTTTAGATAGCTTTTCTGAATGAAAGATTCAAATGCTAGCTTTGCAAGCAATTAAGTTGTGTGATTTTTAAAGCAGAAAGCCCCTGCTACATTTGGGTTGGGGCAGACATTGTGTTCAGCCCTGATCACACACAATGCTTTGCATTCAGAGAGAATGGGGTATGGCGCAAAACCACTCTTGAGTTATAGTCCTGCTTGGACAGAACCGCTTGCTAGGCAGTATTATTCTACGCATAAATTTGACATCCTTTGCTTGCTGGATGCATTGAATTACATTTTTTAAGAAGTGTGGTAACACTTTGGTTAGCATTCAGTGTTTAAAAGGAGGGGGAAAGGATTTGCGCTACTGCCATCTTATTAAACTCCAGCAGTGTTTAATAAGAAAAGAACACCCAATAAGGCAAATCCTTGAGTGCTCAAGTAGCTACGAAAGGCCTCTTAAAGAACTAGGATATGAGTCTACACTTTCAAAGAGCTGAACCGTAGAAATATTCTCAATATTTGCACAGCCATTAAAACACAATTTTCCCCAATGACATCTCTGTTTCAGGATCTGGTAAAAGCCATCTGAAAGCCACTTTCAGTCACAATCCTATTTAGAACTTTTACTACAATTTTTCCCCTGTGTTTATGAGGGGGAAAAAATGACCACTGAACTTTTGAATTTATCACACACTAAAACTGCCTTAGATGTGGTTTGTTTAGGTTTCATGTCTCTTTTTTTTGTAAGAGAAAAGTCTTTTATACATTATCTTTGCTACTTAAATCGTGTGCAGTTTGATGATTAAAATTAGCTATTTTTAGAAAAAAATTGCTGCAAAAATCTGAAGAATTTTTGAAAATGTAACAAAGATTTCAATTAGGAATATAAGGGTAGTTTCATAGACACATCTACTTTGGCAGCTTAAATTGGGAGGCAAGAAATTATGCTGCTCAACAAAACATTCAAAGATTTACGTAGAGTGATTCCTCGACTGTTCCCACAAGCCTAGCACATTGCTATCCGTGGTGAATCATGTACAGTGTTTGCTTAAGGTATGTATGTGTGTGTACACACACGTGCGCATGAGATGATTATCTTTTCTGCCCCATTCCCACTTTTAAAGAACCACGGAAATAATTCCTGCTGGGTCAAAAATCTTCAAACTCAGTTACCTGAAGGAAAGTGCATAAATATCTAGATTTCTCAATAGTAACTTGATTTTCAAAGGTAGCAGGGTTATCTCAGCAACCAGTTAGTTAAGGAGTGACCAAGATCTCTGAAAATGAGCTCAATGACTAATGCACCTCCTTGGAGGCTGCTAAGGCTGCCGTGGGACCAGGGAGTGCTCTTTTCCTGCAAGGGTTCTCCCCTGGGGGAGGACACCCAGTCTTGGTGAGCTGGTGCTGGTTGCAAAATACTCCTCTGCGTCATCAGATCTACTGGGAAGCCTCATTTTCTGAGAAAGTAGATGCTCCTTCATCCAAGGGACTGACTGTACAGCCAAATTTCCCTCCTTCCAGAAAAGCCCTTACCTGCCTCACTAGCCTAATGTGACACTCATCAGTTAGGCCCCCCAGTAGCTAGCCCACTACTCCAGCATCTTGGAGAGGCAGTGTTTTTCTCCACAGCTATTCTCAGTGCTGCTGAATGGACTTTTCCCCTGCCAATGCTCGTCTGACAGCTCCATCAAAGATCAGCAGTGTTCCCCTCTTTTCCTCTCATCCTTCCTAAATCAGTTCTATACTGGATCTTCAAAGGGACAAGAAAACCCTGGCCTGGCCTTCCAGGCATGATGTGGGTAAGGAGAATGTTTTTTCATTAGATCAACTGTCTTTCATTAGATCAACAGTCAGAAGTTGGCTTAAATGACCAGCAGTATTTGGGGCACAGTCCTTGAGAAAATGTGGGGCTCGCTCAGCATTTGATAGTGGGCGGCAGTGCAACTTTCATTTTCTTGCCACTTGGCTGGGCCCCAGCAGATCCTTTCCAATAATGCAGAGAGGATGTGGCTTTGCTGCAAGAGAGGAGAGCAGCCACAGGGCAGCAGGTGCAGGAGGCAGATGGAAGTGGGAGAGCATGTTCCAACTCTGTATGATTTCTAATCTTAAGTGACTGAGGAAGATGGTGATAGAGATGGTGGAGTGTGTGATACAGGAATTCCTCACAAGTTCAAGTTCACAGGACCTGATTTTACAAGTCAGGCAGCTGGAGATGGCTTAGTCCCCACTCCTGCTGGGTTCAGATCAGCTGTCATCCTGCCCAGCAGGCACCACGCTCATCAGGATGCTCTGACAGTATCGACATCACGTTACCGCATAGCATCTCCCATTGGATAGGTCCTTTTAATTGTTACTATCGATTTTAAACAAAGCCATCTTTTAGGATAATAAATCAGTCCATGCAACACTAAAAATTCAATCTGCAGTAGACAGATGCACTGGGATTTCCATTTGCTCTTTGGTGAGCAAGGGTCCTGGACTTCAGACTCCTGTGGAAGGAAATTATGACAATAAATTCCCAGTGAGCCAGTGGGAGACATGTAGCCCTGTGTGCTCGGTGTAAGGGCATGCAAAATCAATGCTCTGGTATGTTCATAGACAAAATACTCATCTGTGAATATTATTGGGTTTTTTAATCTTTATTATATAACATGATTAGGCTGTACAGACTGGGGAGCAAAATGGCAACACCCCATATAAATGTTGCATTATTAAGCATAACAATACTCTCCCCTACCAGCATTTAGGTGGACTGACTGTATGTTACTGCATTTTTCACATAAGCAAAAAAAATAAAAAAAAATCTCAAAGGATGCACTAATAATTCCCATCCCCCCAAAATGCATTTCAATGGTGCTGCATACAAAATCCCCACTTGCCAGCTTCCAAGTGGATTTTTGTATGGTGCACTAAGAGGTGTTCTTTTTTTTAATAAATAAAGAGGGGAGGGCTGGTACATGAAAACAATGTTAATGTAATTAAATATATATAAATATATATATACTTCAGAAGAACAGCATAGTAAGCAGTATGGTAAAATAAATGTTGCATTATTTGTTACACCTTGTAATTCGTCTGTATTATGAAAGATGTAATGGTTTGTCAGCTGTAACTGTTGTTTTCTTGTAACATCATATCGAATAAAGTGTAGCAAAATCTCTCTTCTCCTTTGTATATATGGTGTAGACCTAACCCAGGGGATAAAACCTTAATTTTTTTGTTCTTCAGAAAATGAACAAGGAAATGGTTGTAAACAACAGATTTTAAAGACATGAAAAGTACTTAGAAGCAGGCAGGCACTAGACAGTAATTAGCTGAAAAGATTAGGCACTGATTCAGCCAAGCACATGAGCGTAAAATCAAAGCTGCAAGGCAGTCCTGGCTATACAGGGCCCAGTTCTAACACAGTGCATTTCTGCCTGCACTAGTAGGAAGTTAGTTACTTGGTGTCTCTTTCCATTTTGTTATATGTGGGACCGAGGACCAGTTTTTGGTACACTGGGATTTAATTAAAATGGTAGATGGGCCAGTTTTCTGTCAAAAAAGAAAAAAGAAAAAAAAAAGGTCCAGATTTAGCTATGTCATCATATGGAGAGTTAACCTCTGGCTTATTACAAATTCTCGTGAAATAAGAACCAGAGAAATCTGCTGGAAAATTATGCAAAATGCACACTATGCATTTTTCACAACATAGATACGGGAGCCTGATTTATGCCTGTTGATACTTTGTATTTATCTTAATTACTTAGTGTCCACTGCTTTCATTCTTAATTCATTTATTTATGCATTTTAGCATTAAATAGGCAACTATTCACTTACAGTGAGTATCATCAATATGTGTCTTCAGGATTTTTCCACCCTTTCCATTGCTTCTAGCCTTTTTGGCTACCATCTTGCTAGGACCAGTTTAGACTGAGAGAGTTAAATCAATGACGTTTATGCAGACTTGACTAGAATATCTGACTGAAATGTCAGAATATGCAGCTTTAGCAAATGCAGGCATCTATCGGAATTTGTAGGTTTTTAACCATTGTTTTGCTCTGGGATGGGAGATGGCTGGAGAGCATTTGTACATTCTAAATGATAGGAAAGCCACTGGAAGACCTAAATTCTGGTTTTTGCTCTGGCTGGTTAGGAATGATTGAAGATGAAAAGGTCTTATTTAGAGCAAGTAGAATATAGACTTGATTGTGGTTCTTCAGTGTCCCAACCTCTTATCTTGTAAAACCATGTTCTGGCCCAGTTCTGATAGCAAAACAGTTCAGGAGGCTACTTCCCACTTTTAAATCTAGAAAGTTGCCACTAAGTGACATCATCTGTACCCAGAAGGCACTGCATAAAAACAAAACAAGGAAACATATGCATGTTCAGCTATTTCTACTTTACTCCTAGTTCTCATCAACCAAGGAAAATTTGGGAAGATGTTGCCATTCCATATTCTTGCTGAATGATGCGATTGCTCTGTTGAGTAGGTGATTTGGTATTTGTTATTCCTGACTCACTACCTGCATGGCAGCTTTAACCTACAAATCTCAGATACAAATGAGGACCCAGAATTATTACCTAAAAAAGGTCTGTATGTTTGAGCACTGGGTACCAGGAAGCATATTCAGAGTGAGCTTTCAATTATGCAGTATAATCCTTAACCCCCTTGGCTGCACTTGTAGGCTTTTTAGCCACAAGGTTTTCTTCCTAAACTAGCCTGGCAGCTACAGCAAAGCAGGAGATGCACTTACTAGTATAGCAGTCACCCCTTCCCAGAGAAAAGTAAAACCAGAAGGAAGATGTTGGGAGCAACCTTGTGCCACTAGGTTAACACATACAGTTTCTAAATAACGACTTTCCTTGTAAACCTTTGCAAAGTAAACTCTACAGCAGCGGAAGGGCTTGCTGCTATCAGTGGGGGGTAGTGTTATGGACATTAGATTTGAGAAGCTTATATAGCACATGGGTGAGGATAAAGGGATACAAATCGGAGGGGGGGGGGGGACCAAAGAGATTAAAAAAAAAAATCCCAGGGCCAAGTATTTACTGTTCATTCCCCTTGCGAGTGGTGCTATATATTGTCTGCAGTGAGTCATGCTGAGCGTGAGCCAGGCACAATAATAGCTGAGAGCAGTCCTGCAGCCCCCTTCATTATTGCCTCTGCTGGCTGATACTGAGTTGGGTGAGAGAAAGGGATTCCAAAAATCTGCCTTTTTTTTTTTCCCCCTCCTCCTGTTTCCCAGAGGGCCCAGTAGTGATTGTTGGGGCTGTACTGCCTTGAAGAACCACTAAACTAAAATCAAGTATCTTTTTAAATTAGTTTTCCAAGGATCAATATGGTGACTAACAGAAAAGACACAGCTTTAGGTGCTATACAACAAATTCCAGCAATGCTACTTACTCTAGTAAAGTCCTGAAGTCTAAAGAGATTTATGATACTATACAAAAATTATGACCTCACCTTTCAGCTGGAATTAGGACTACAGTGTAGGTTTAGTTTACCATCAAAAGGGTGGGTGTGCAGTTTACAATCCAGCTAATAGTTTGCCCCCAGCTTCCACCTGAGGAGCTCAGAGATATTCATACATTATAATGAAATGAGCTGTACACACAGCCCTGGGATATACTGTATAGATGTAAAGATCCACATTGTATGG
>NW_028186446.1:2133817-2136077 GCF_003343005.1 Rhea americana
AAAAAAAAAAAAAAAAAAAAAAAAAAAGACCACCAGAAACTAAGGCTCAGATTCAGCCCTGTATTTTCAAAGTTTTGCATGAGAACAAGCAGCCAACTAAGTATGTCACTTGGGATTTCATGAAGATTGACATTCAAGGTATGTTTTTTAGAGCAGTTTATCACCACAGGGAAAAAAAAATAAAGTAACTTCAGTGTTCAAAATAACTTTTGTTTCACTGTATAGGCAAAAGGGAAGACACCAATACATTACATGACAAAGTGTTGTGGTCCTTCAGGACTGTGAAGGGTTGTTCATGGACAACATGGTCAGCATCATGTCAGTGTGGAGCTGAAGAAATTGCATATACCATCATGTCAGCTTCACTGGGAAATCCTGTAAACTCAGACTGCCACTTTGGTGCATCAGGAGACATAGATATATGTCAAGCTCTTCCGAGACTTTCTCAGGGTTGCTTCTGCATCCCAAACCTTAGTCAGAACACACATTAGTATGGAGAACATAGCAAAGGTGATTTTTCTGCTTATGAAATAGTTATTCTATGGAAATAGCCCCTTTCCATTTTGCTTCATATAGATGGTTAAAATTTTATAGCTGCTTCTTTCCCAGCATGCTGTTCTGGGGCATTACATTTAATAAATACAAACCACTAAAGTCGTAACATGCACTTTCTATGTACAATTGCTGGGTGCTTCAAGTGCTTGTCTATCTGCTGGGCGTTCGGAAAGCCATCCAGAGCAGCGTATTTTGGATACAACTGCAGCTCTGATGGAGGAGGGAATCACTGAGACTTCTGGTCTCCTGCATCCACTCTGTCCTTTCTAAAAATGCCTGTGTGCATCTGGGCAGCATTAGTTGCATTTACTGCCTGCTGTTGCTCAGCTTGCGTTCCTGCACGCAGAGTGACTAATCTGGAGTAGCAGGAACACTTAATTTTGGGAGTGACTCCATTAGAGGCTGCAGGGATCTCGCTCTTCTGCCAGTCCAGGGACACCAGTGAGCGAAGGCTGTGCTTCGTGGGCTGAGGTCGCCAGGCTCTTCGCCATCCCTTAGTCTCAGCTGCTTTTTTCAAGCTCTGCTCTCTGTGGCCATGCCTGGAGGTGGAGGGAGTCACTGGGCAGCGACGCATGGGCTCTCCGGGGCCTGGCCACCAACCTGGCAACAGCTAGAAAGCAGTCATGGACAAGATTCCTTGTTTTACAAACCTGCTGAGTGCTCGTCCTAATGCTAACTGGACTCTTCTTCCTACTCGCCACATGAGAAAGGGACATTTGGTTTTCCTCCCAAACCCTTCCCCCCCCCCGCAACTGTAATTTTAGATTCAGGACAACTGGGTGATCAAAGGAAAGTGGGGAGACTCCAAGGGTTTTGGCTGAGCCCTTACAAGTCCCTAAATATGAGGAAGTGTGCTATACACTCACTCCCAGTAATAACGCAGAACTTTGAGTACTGCAGTGTGTTTCTCTGGCATTAGTCAGCTTGGTTTCACATGCCAGCATTTCAAAAGAAAACAGAGCGAGTTTTGGGGAGAGGACTGACAAACACCGGGACTGCTGTGAGCAGCCATGAGGTCCGGGCTGGGAGAGACAGTAAGTTATCAAGGGTAAGAAAACAAGTGCAGGTGGGAAGCAATGTGAGCTTCTGGCTGGAGGACTGGTGACAAATCGGAGATAAAGCCGACTTTGCCTCCTGCCATCAGGACTCAGCTGCTCCTTATTAGCATTGTGGCTGTTACTGCACATAAATCGAAATATAACCTTGGTGACATAACACATCATTTGTTCATTTCTGTACGCTTTTATCACAGCCGTCTGATGTGATTGTACCAGGTACTGAGTAACTTTCTGAGGAGAAACCTGCAGTGCCCTTCAAAAACGGAGCTCAGTGAATTCCCTGCGTCTGTAAACCCAGCTGCCGTGCTCTCTTCTCACCAAAATATTTTGACTGCAGGAATCTGCCTGGTACAAGGACGTGCCAGGACGAATCAACGAGCGTGTTCACGCTGCTGGGCTCGCTGCACGCCACTTCAGGCGCCGAGGTTTGAACCCAACGCCCATCTCCGCAGCTCAGCTCGGCGGGCTCCGGCACCGCCGACAGGCCGCAGCAACGTCGGTTCACGTGACGCGAGGAGGAGCCCGGCTGGGAAGAAGGGCCCTAAACTGAACTTTATTTTCTTTTCTTTTTTAATAAAAACAGCGGTAAACATACAGCCCCCTCCCCCACCCCCGGGAGCGCCCACGGCCCCCGCGCTCCCTGCCCC
>NW_028186446.1:2136256-2169437 GCF_003343005.1 Rhea americana
CTGGGTGGCCGTTGGGGCAGGGCCGTTGGGGCAGCGCCGGGGCACGACCCCGTGGCACAGGGGTGTGTGGTGCAAAATCGGGGCGGAAGCTTTGGATTCAGAGTTAAGCACAGTGCGTCCTGCGGCTGTGCTTGGCGTGATGAGGGAGCTGTGTTGCTGTGAAATTCTGTGCCAAAGATAGCCCAGAATTCTTACTGAAATCATTCTGGGCATTTTCTGAAATGCTTCGATGATTGCTGGTCTTGTGACCCTCAGTAGTGGCTCCAATACGCTGCCTTTTCAGGAAGAGCTGACATCAGGGTTGAGTTGCTTGGAGCAAGCCAAATTTATGGGTATTCCAACATCCAACTTTGCCCCAAGGTGCATCTTTGAAATTTCCTCTACTGCAAGAACAGCCCAACAATGAACGTTTGCAGGACCACACTGACGTCAGAGTATTGGTGCTGGCTACTACAACGGAGAGGACCCCAATACCCCCAAGCCCTCTTCTTTCCTGTGGTGACACAAGTGCCATTCCCCACCCCACAGGGCTTGGGGCTAGACCAGGACTCCCTGGTCCATTGAGCGTATTTCTAAGGAACTTGGCTACAACGCTGCAGTTCAAGTGCAATGCCCATAAATTTGAATATTGTCCAGTTAAATATTTATTGTATTGTCATAGATCCATAATCTGAGCTCAGATTCATCCATGCAGCAACTGGCACAATAAAAGGGGTCTGTGCTGATGTGTGACTACCTGAGGGTGGAAGTAGATTTCATGCCATCTGTAAAACACAATAGCAAAGCCACACTTGTCCTGGACTCTGATCTTTTATTAATTTCTTCCATACAGTGAAGAAAAAAAATTGCAACCCAGTTCTTTTAAAGATAATCTCTGGAGCCTGAATTAGAAAAATGGCCTTAGGTAGGTTTTTTTTTTTTCTTTTTTTTTTTTTTCCCCACTTGGACATTTGCTACAAGGAAAGAAAGCAAAGGTGCTGTTTAATCTTTCTTCTCATGTGATACTCGATCTCTACCTGGTTTATTTTACCCACATACAATCTCCGTTGTTCGCTGGTCATAGTTTTCTAAACAAGTGATTAACAGATGAAACCTGCAGTGCTCCTAGCTTCAGGATGCAATGCAGGGAAAAGAATGAAGAAATCCGCGTTAGTTATTTTTCTGACATGCCTCCCAGTACTACATGGTCCTAACAGAAAGATTGGGGTTGTAGCAGCACATACGCCTTTTTTTTCCTGAGATGTCTCTCAGCACTTTCTGAAATCTCCCAGAAGTCCCTGCACTTTCTTTCAATTAAAATGCTTTTCTTAACTTAATTTGGACTATTTAATCAGAGCTGGGTAGAGGTTTTTCCCAGAAAAACAAGGTTATTCATCAGCTGTGGAAAACACTGATTTATCAGGGAAATACTTACTTTTCAATTAACTTTCTTCACCTGTAGCTTGCCAGGAGCTCAAGCTTCTCTGCTCTGTGACAGGTTTCCATTCAAATTACTATGGGCCTGAAGACCCCAGGAAATCTTGTCTCTTTGCCACAAAACTGGGAGCTGAGATGGTTTTCCAGTGGCTGCAGCTATAAGGCAGTACGACTGCTGGAAATTAGCATGATTCATGTTGGGTTCATAGTGCTTATCATTAGTCATGAAATTGGTCAAACCTTTTATCCCCCATATCCTTTCCAAATATTTCAATATTTTACAATATTGACATAGTACTTAAGTTGCATGAACATGGAATGAAATTAGTTTTGCTTTTAGTTCAGAATGAAATGTTTCTAGAAAACATTTCCTGAATAGCTACGTATGTCTTGGTAACTCAGTTATGCGCTATAGGCACAGGTCAAAACAATTAATTGCTGATCATCATTAGCAATGGAACCCACTGAAAAGATGTAACAAGCTTCACTGGCTAGAGGAGCTACTAGGTGAATTTAGGCTACAAATAAGACATATTCTTCCCAAAGAAATTAATGAACTTACAGGACATCACTCATGCAGAAGATGTCTGCTGAAGTTTTAAAGTCAAGTTTGACATCAATTGACATTCTGGCAATATTAAAGTAAGAGACTTTTTTTGCGTTGATTTCAGTAGAGTTGTGGATAGGTTTTCGGTGACAGAGTTAGGACTTTATCTGGATGACTTGCTAAGATACACTCTACAGTTTAAATATAAATTAGAACTTGAGGCTAGAACCACTCTGTGACTTTCTGTGACTTATGCAAAGACAAAGTCACACTTTGTAGTCTTACAATTTGTTAATTGTATAAGAGATTGCAGTGGCTACATGGTCTGCCGTGATTAAATTTAGATTTTGTCCTATTTTATATATAAATGTATTTGCAGATGTTACTGGCACCATTTTTTCACAGTTCTTCTTTACCTTTAAATGATTACAGTTTTCTTGGTTACTATAAATGCAGATATATGTATTTTTGAGGAAAAGAGATGTCATTGTCTCAGTGACACTCTTCAGAAAAAGGAAGCCAAGCTCTTTCCGATGCAATGCACCGTTTGAAATGGCACTATCTCATCTCATAAGGACAGAAATTACAGTGTAGTGTAAAGATCGAAATCTTCCATTTCCAATAGCAGTTAGCTTCCATTTGCAGTCTTGGAAAAAATTAGCAGTTATTAGGCCTAAAACCTGTTCTTATTACAGCAGTAAATATAGTCTATTCTAGCCTCAGAATATAAGGGGAAAAAAAATGCCATCTGCAGAAAGACATTATTTAATAAACATACCTCTATATTCTGGTAATTGTTCCTCTAAGAAACCATTAGTTGAAAATGCATTGAAGTAGGGCTTAGCTGACTGGCTAGAGGTTAAAGTGAGGTAATTCACATTTTATTTTGTTTGTAGTTAAAATTGGTTGCCACCTTTTGCTTTCCATTGTGATTGTTTCCAATCAGTATTCCCACAGTTCTAAAAAATTCGTTTGAATTCTAAGTTGATAGTGGAGATGCATATAAACAGATATCAGCTCCCCTCCTGTGAGGGCAATTTATGCAAAGTAAGTTTAGGTACTCTGGGATTTAAAGTTTACTGACTTTTGTCTCTGGAAATTAGAGTGACACTTTGCACATCGTGAACATTGTGAACTACCTGCCTTAAGGGGGATTGTTAGCACCTGAATCAGAAGTGGCTGACTAATGTGAAGCATTTCAAAGAAAAGGATCAGACAATAGCTCAGGTGGACCAAGACGCATTTTAAATCAGCTGAAGTGAAATTAGGTGCTTTTTAATCTAATACTGCTCTGAAGTATAATGTTGCAACAATGATTGTAAAAGGTTAGAAGAGAAGATCCTGTCTATTTATTTTCTCTTTAAAAGCAATCTACTTCTTTTACTCATGGTAATAGTGCTTGCACCTTATATGGGGTTCATTCATGAAAGAAAAGCACTGTATCCCTATCAACTCCATAGGGATTCTCCTTTGATTGTGTGGCTTACACTCTGGGGATGAGGCGATTATGCACACACATTTTCATATATTTTTATGTTCTCTGAATAATTTTTGTTTTAAGGAATTATGCAAAGACAAAGAAGCGTGTTTGGGATGTACCGAAGTTACTTTCTGCTCCCAGCAAAGAACCTTTGCAGCAGCAACGTTGTGCTGTTTATCCTTAAGACTCTTGCTACAAAGACATTCATGCTTGAGCTAAGCTCTGTTCATCTGTAACATGGGGTCTTGTGAACAGCACATCTCATCAATGCCAAACTTTCAGTGAAAGTTTAAAGTATCAGCAGGCAAAATGCTCTTGAGCTTGGTGATAAATGGAAAAGCCTGATTTCATCTGATGTGGAGAAAAAATATAGTCAGGCCTGCTGAACTCCTGTTGCTGTGGCCTCACATGACACATGTGGCAGCTCAATTTGCTGAACTCTGTCTTGGGTTCACAGGTGGTGGCTGGCCTAATGTGCTGTCTCCTTCCACCTCCAAATCAGACACCGTGGGAGCATGAGACAGCTGATGTTCTGGCTAATTCAGATCCTGCTGAATAAAGGAAGCTTAACTCAGTGGATCCGAACTTGGCCCTGAGGCAGTAAAAATGCAATGTTTACTATGGGGAAAGTTTCTTTATCTGATAACTACTACTGGGCAAAGTAAGCTATTTACTCTGGGCAATAGCAGAAACATAAAATTCATTTAAAGTTGTCATAAAATGTATATTAGGCAGGTCCTGTAGATGGGAAATGCTTAGTGCACAGCCAAGGAAAATAAAAGGCACACAGACATTTCTCTCCCTGTCTGCAGAATAAGACAAAGTGATAATAACAAGCTTATTGATGCTGCTGATCTCAGAGAACTTGATTCATCCTGAAAGGCTTCCTCCTCTCATTCTGCCTACTTTCTAAGTCTATTTTACTTTTGATATCAAACAATAAATACAAGACAGCATGAAGTGCATTTGCTTCAGAGTTAGAAATTGGTCCTACTGTGTCTTTTGTAAAGCTCTTGGAACTATAAATTTGAGCAACCATCCTAATTTCTCAGTAAAGGACCAGTAATATTTATTTATTTTAACTGGAGCTGCATGAACAGCTGGTCCTATTGGAGGAAAGCTAGGCTGGCTAAATTTAAAAACAATAAAGAAAAAAAAACCTTTTGGACTGACATGAAACCAGAATTTTTCAGGCTGTCTGATGAGTGGGGAAGGTTTTGTTTCAGTTTGAGTAAAGCATTTCATACTGATATGGGACATTTCTAAGGAATGTGAGGACAACGTGGAAATAGACTTATGCAGGGACTACAGTAGTATTCACAAAACTGGGGAGAAGAGGGCCCCTTTTGCACCTAGTGATGAAAACATTCACTCTTGATTTGGGAGACTCTGATTGCTTGTAATCTCTAGCTTTTTCTCTCAGAAAAATGTCCTAAATACCAGGCTGTCAGTCTAGATGCCTAACACGTGCCTCACAGGCAGATCAGATGAAGCACCTGTGATGGACTCCATCACCGTCTGAGAGTGTAGCTCTGTCAGAGGCTGCTGGACAGTCTGTATCCCATAGTGTGGAAGAGGTGAAATAACAGAATTTGCTGTGGCAAGCACTGCCCATTTGTCTTGCAGCCTTTCTCTGCCACCAGCTAAGCCCTGCTCTCTCCTCTCAAGGACATGTGTACGTTGTGGAGCTCCTGACCACTTGAAGACTTTGGTATTTGGGGTGAAGAAAATTCACAATGACAGCTGTGGAGGATGGAGAGTGTCACTCTTGGAAGTGTCCAGCCTAATATAACTAATATTTACTAAATAAGAGAACAGGTGGAGGATTATGGTTTAGCCTTGTGGTTAAGAGACTCACCTGAATTTCTAGTCAATTTTTGAAGCATTGTCAAAGAGAAAAAATGGAGAATGTCCAACACAGAATCAGTATCACTGTGAAAGAGGTAGGAGGTCCATGTTTTTAAGACCTGGCTTCAAATCAGGTAGAAAGAGGTGGGGAGGTTTGCCTTCAGTCTCACAAAATTCCGTTGATGTAGCATAAGAATGTTCTTTTCCCATATTCTCTTATTTCAGAAATGGTTTCAAAGTCAGTTGGACTGAAAAATCAGAGCACTTCATTGCAAAAACTCCAAAATAATCCCTTCCATACTTTATTTCAGGTGAAATGGTTGACCAGATTTGACTTGACATCACAAGTTTCACACATTGTATAAAAAAAAATCACACATTTTTCTGAACTAAGTGATTCCTTTCTCCGTGCTCAGTTGTAGCTTGAACTCTGCCATTATTTCACCCTCCTTGCTTTGTGTTTTGGAAGCCCCTAAGATACTGTCCTGTCTCTGAGCTGCAGTCTCCTCTGCAGCAACTGGCAGATGTGCTAGCTTTGTGGTTGACTGTTCCAGCAAACTGGTTTCTGTGATAAACACCTGAGCACTAAAGAAATACGGATTTGGTTCTCCCCTTCCAAACTCCTCCTCAAGCAACTGTTGCCAACATATATTTTTCTCTGGCAGATGTTTCCATTCACTGTATAATCTGTAGAAAACCTAAGAACTGATCTCTCAGCAGTGTTCCTAAAAGCCACAACTACTTTGCTTTCTTTTCACTCAGAGAATATAAATGTCTTTTTGGCAGATTTGATTTCTAGCTGAAAACACTCTCATCAGTATTGATTATTGATTTCCTTCAGAGCCTGTCACAGGCAAATCATCCTGAGATCAAACTCAGCCAACAACAATCAATATCCATTATATGATTTACCTGGTTTGCACTGTTCTTTCCTGTTCCAGCATATTGGCAGCAGAGATGGGCCATGGGCAGATGTAGTCATCTTCAAAATGTTGGGCTTTGCAAGTACAGGAACTTGGGCACATTTTGAGCCATGAAGCAATGAAACCATAATGCTCACTTGCACCGCTGCACTCTCCATCCCCACTGAGGTGTCGCATCTCATTGGAGGATTTTTACTAAAATATCAACATTGCCCTGTGGCTCTCCTTCTTCTGAACAAACCCCTCTTCTCTCCTGCCAACCAGGCTTCTTATTAAGGCTCCTGCTGAAAGTGTGAACTCCGTTGGTGGGGGTCTGTCTCCTTTTCCAACTTGCTATAGACTGCACATCTCAAAGCACAACACAGGCAGGTGATTTGGCCCCTGCTCTCTTCAGACAGCTGCAGCTTCAGGGAACCACAGGAGAGCTGCAAACACCTCCTGTGGTTCCCAAATGAGCAAGTTTTCTGCCTCACTCTCAGGGCTGCCTCTTTGTCTGAGCCACCACACATGGGCCCTCCTTTTGTTGTCGCCTTTTATTAGCTCTTCCTTTGTGACTGTAGGTTCCCCTGAAAGTGAAGTTACAGCTTTCTTGTGTGGGGTAACTTTGCCACATGGAGAACTGCAGCAGGGGCAGCTCTGCTCCCACAAATGACTGAAAACTCACTTTCTTCTTGGGAGACCAGGCCTGTGCTGTGGGACCTGGGAGCACTTGCCACATTTCAGGGCATAGTGTGTGCTATGGCTGTGTCCTTCTTCATCAAAATGGCCATAATTCTCAGAAGCTCTCTAGCCCAATACTCCATACCAGGCAGTCAGTGTATGTGAATAAAGCAGTCCCATAGCAGTGTTACCTCCGAGTAGTCTCCTTGCTCTCAACAGTGTCCAGCCTACATACATCCTGAGCAGGAGGTGTTGCTCTGTCAGGGGATGGTGAATGCCTTTTTATTACCCATTTGCTGCCAGTTAACAGCCTGTGCACAATGGCCAGGAAGAACTATAGCAAACTCTGACCAGAGGATGCCTGTCCCACAGTGCAGGCAAAGCCCTGCAGAGCCTGACTGTAAACATTGCTTGGGCTGAACACTGTCTCCTCCTCGTCCTTTACATCCAGAAGTCTGAAGGATGGAAGCTCCTTGCTGTGTAGTGCTGTGTTGTTGAAAGAAACCTGGAAGTGTTCTTCATATTTATTGGATCATCTTTAATTTGGGACATCAGTGAGGATTTCTGTGTGCTTTTCCAGTTGCCTTCTTCCAATAGCTTCTATCTGTGTTAATGAACTCTAGTTCCCTGCTCTTCCAGGCTGTAGCACAGATGTTCCTCTTTATCTAGTGCCATCAGTGGATATATTTAATGAGCAGATTCTTTTCTCTCGCTTTGTGCTGGATATGCCTAATTGCCACAGTTTCTTCTTAGTGGTCTTTTATTGTCTGTTTTACATTGCCACACTATAGATCAGAATGGAGCTCAGACTGGATATCACGCACAGACACAAATATGCTGAGAAGAAAATGATCTGTTGCCGTTCTATATTTGAACTGTATCTTGATATGCCTATCATCCTGCATTGTAGGTCTTAATGGCAGGAGTATTTTCTGAATCCCACAGGCCTGTTTTTCTGTTTTACTCTCTCCATTGTAAAGCAAGAATAAGTTTCCTATAGTTATGCAAATAAAACTGGGAGAATGGAAGCAAGTCCTATGTTTTTAAATATTCTTGTGCATCTCTGTTATAATACTGACTTTGGTAGAGTTAAAAGGATCTTCTGGTTGCCACGTTAGTTATCTCTGTCTCGTTTATAGATTGCATAGTTTTGCATTACCCTGTCCATGAGCCTACTGCTTCAGTAAAGCTCAAGTAGTTGTTGATCATCTGGGCTTTACTGTCGGATGGTTTACACTAACATGAGGTATTTTTCCTTCATTCTCTGCTGTTTTTTTTTACTCCCTTTCATTAGAAAACCATGCACCACCACCCTTCCTGTGGTATTCCTTGTAACTCTCGCTTTGTGCCTCACCCTTCTGGTTCTGGCTCTGCTTGAGTTTCTGAGGTCCCCAGGAACAATCACTTTCTTAAGTGCCAGCTCCAGACTTGTGAATGAGCAAATTTACACTGTGCCTGAAGTCCAGCCGGGAGAGCAATAACACTGCGCTGTTTTTGCAATAATGCTAGCACTAGAACTGACAGCCTGGGGCTGAAAATGCTCATGGGAAGCATGTGCAACCCTCTTCAGGTTTTATCACTCATTTGAGATTTTCAGCAAGATAGAGGAGAGATAAAATCAATTTATCAGCTGTGGAATTCCTAGTGAGGACAAGTGTAGAATCCCATCATTGGAGAGATTAAGGAACAGATGAGTGTCTGTGTATAAGGTAGCTATATCACAACCTGCTTAGCACAGCTGACTTCTTGAGAACTCTTCCAGCCCTGTTTTCTCTGATTCTATGAAAGTAACCCCTTTTTAAACTACACAAGAAGGTGTGTGGGAAACATTAACAGGTATGTTTGCTGCTTGAGATGTTTCCTACAACTGTTTTGCAAGACAATGCAGAGATCTCTGTGACTGAACTCAGAAACACACTGCATCTTAAAAAACAAAAACAAAAAACAGCAACAAAAAAACCCCAAGCCCCCAATACCCTATCAAACAGGAGGATGCAGTGTCTGCTGTTAGAAATCAGTCCCAAAATGAGGATCTGGCTTTCAAGTGCCCCAAAAGCAAAATCCTAGCTCTAGCTACTCTTTGCTTGTGAAATCAGAGTTAGGATCAGCACCCCAAAAGTGTAGATATTTGGCCTTAGGATTTTAATTCTAACCTACCGATACTAATCACTCTTACAGTCATTGTTTAATGTTGAGGGAAAGAGTAATAGAGTATAGCACATGAAAAGAGTGACTCCTCTTGCAAACACACAAACTGTTGTTAATGGCATGTTATAGCAAGTTGTTTCTGCTTAGGATCGATTTACTGAAATGAGATTTTCATTTTAAGTGTCACACTTGTAATATGTTTTATGCTGGTGTGAGTTTATTTTCACGATTGCCACTCATTTCATGATATTGCCTGAGACTTGGAGATGCAGTCAGACAGATCTGCTGAACACATGAATGCTAAGGAAGTGGTTTCCCTAGTAACAATAACCATGTAGCAGCTCTCAGAACTTCCTGCCCTCCCTTACGGGATATTTTGTTTGTTTGTTTTTCACTGGGTTAGATAGAGCAGACACCAAAATTGGAGCTGGCTAAAAAGCATCCCAGATCAGCTTACTGGAAGTGGGGAAAGCAAAAAAATGTTAGCTGCCTTTATGAATGACGCCATTGCTGCATTTGCCTCTATTTTGTTTTATGAAAGTAATCTGGGGGCATGCTCCTAGCTGCCTCCAAGCATGGATTGAATAGATTCTAGTAAAACTTAAATTCTTATTTCAGATCATATTTTAAAGGTGCTTTTTGTTTTTCCCTACAGATGGAACCATTGTCGTAATGGATTAAGTGCAGCTCCAAGGCAGTAATCCATTAATGGGATGCACGGGGGAAGGAATATAAACATTAAGTATGCACTGTCAGTATAGGACCTATTGGTAGCATTGTACAGAAGGTAAATTAAACACATTAAACAGCATTTGGGAACATGGATGTGCTTCTGTCCTCAGACAGTTTGTAAGGGTCTTTTGTCTGACTGGCATGCTCTTGCTATGGAAGAAGAGGGGAGATTCATTCTCTAATACATTGCAAAGTATTTCTCAAAGAAAGTTGCTATTCAGCAGTTTAGATAGGGGACCCTGATAGGCATCTGATGTGTGATTATTTTATTGGGATATCTTTTCAGTCTCCTAGTCAACCAGTCCAAAGCACAGACACAGTTGAATTGCTGGATTTCATTAGCCATTGTTCATGTATGCATATTAATTGTTGCAGCCACTTTTGTGTCACTTTTAATATTAAAAGTGTACTTTGCTGAAAAATAAAGGTTACTATCACCTGTAAGCTGTCTGTAAAGCTGTGTCTTATTTAAGTTGGGTCTGTTTCCGAGCAAGCTGAAAAGATTTTATCTGTTGCTAGAAGGAAAAGCTGATAAGGTCCAAACTGCAATCAGTTGTGAGTTTACCGTAAAGATAATAACATGAACAGATAATAGAGATCAGCTATGCGTTTCTTTGTTCAAGGTCTTTGACCACAATGAAATCATGACATTATCTCAAAGCTGACATATGTAACTCTAGCCATACAGATATTTACAGCTAAAAATGATAAGCTTGATCCTGCGAGATTCTGGATACACCCATCCTTGCTGCTTTTAACAGCAGTTCTGGGTGTTCAGTGCCTTTGGATCAGGCTAAGAACGTCTCAACAAATCACAGTGAGGGAGACAGAGAGGAAATGGCTATCAGAAAACCAATGACAGGCTAAGATTTTATCCCTAGCAGGCTGAGATGAAGTGGCTCAGAGCAACGTTCTGATTCTCTTCACAGGTTGTATCAAGTATCAAGATCAGTCAATGTACTTTTGTTCAACACAACTGCAGAAGTAAGCACTAAGCATATTTGTAATTAGCACTTACACTCTCACAGCGTGCATAACTCTCTCTATCCCAACATTATCTTCCCAACACAGATAGCATATATTGAATTATGAACATTTTAAGCAGTTGTATTGGGATCTTCTTGCATAAACCAGCTGTGTTGGAATCCTTATCAACCAAAATCAATGTCAGACCTATGCAGAGTACGATCTTGGCAGAGAACAACACTGTTCTGTGCTGTCAAGATGCTGACAGTAATGAAATTATGTGGTTATCTTCCAAGCTGATATACATTAAGTCCAGTTACACCGGAGCACATTACATTCTTAGATTTCGCTATAAGCTATAGCTAGTGAAATCTACCTTTTTAACTCAAGCTATTTCCCTGTAGGTACAGAGTCTTTCAAATTACTGTATGTTTTAGAAATTTTATTTCCTTATTGTTGTCTGCAAAATAAGTTTTTTTAATAATACTGAATAATAGAATATATCCAAAGGGCTTGTATGTTTTATAACACATGCACCTCAGCAACAATCCTACAAATGCATATGCAGATGTGAGTGTGAATCTAGATGAATATAGGAGTATGGATATGTTAAATTCTGAAAATAATAATCCAGCTCCTAGTTATGTAAATGGTTGGCTATGATGATTTAGGCTGCTATGTTTATTCTCTATTTTCTAGCTGTATATAAGTGGATCTAAAGATTTTAAGCTGCCAAAGTTAAATCAATTGTGTATTACAAAATTTAAAATACTTGCAGCTTTGTTCAGTATCAAAATATTCTTGTTTTCACAGTGGTCTAATATGATTCTTGCCATATAACAAGAACTATGAATCATTTGAAAATGTTTGATACCTTTTGGGTATCACAGATGCTTTCCTCATGAGTAAGGAATTTTTCACCAGAGAAAGACTCTTATGTGATTCCAGTTTCCCAGTCTATTTCTGGGCTAAGTTTACTGTAAAGAGAGAGATTCTGCGTCTGCCTATGTCAGTTCTCCAGTGTATTGAGGTCAGTTCCATTCTCCTTGGCTCTCCTGCCTGCCTGTATAAATACAAATTCCATTTCCATCCTATTATTTTTCTAATCAAGGGTTTGTCATGCAAAAGAAGATCTGAGGTGACTATGTTTTCCATTATGCAAAACATTCCATTATGATAATATCTTTAGGACAGTCTTGCAAAGGTGCCCTGCCCAGAGAAATCACAAACGAGTGCAGTAAAATAGTAGACAAATCCTGCATAATTTGCCCTCTCATTTAACATTCAGGCTACAGAGTTCACCCTAATTTGCCGTACACATTTCCTCTGACATTCTCGAGCTGTTCATATGGCAAAAACAAGAATTGGCAGCTTTCACTGAATAGACTTCTGTTAAGTGCTTATCAAAAGAAGAAGAAGAAAGAGGTTGTAAAATGCAGTCATAGTTAGAACATCCTTCACTTTCTTTTACTTTCTCTTCTAAATTCACAGTTAGTAAAATCTACAGTCAATGAAATTTACCTTTTGAGTTCAAGTTGTTTCCATTCAGAACAAAGTAAAAAATATGCCAGCAAAGAAAACATGGTATTTCTTAGAAATTCTCTTTTCTTTCTTATGCTGAATCCCAGGGGGCAGGGCTCCACAGAAAGGGAGTTTATTTTCTAAATCCTTTGAACACAAAGCTCTCACATTTTCTAGGACAAGATGTTTTCCTAGACAATCTCAATATTGTACCTTTGTATTAATACTTTTGTCATAAAGGTGAATACACACATGTATTTTATTGTATATGTCTAATTTTCATTAGATGTCATTTCAATTATTCAAATATGAATTGGCTTACAAACAGGCTGCTGAGAAAAACTTGTGTCTGGTTCTTGGCAAGTACATCATGTATCTGCAGTTCCTGTGTATTTAATTTGTCTGTTCTCTCCTCTCACTGTGCAAATCTGTGTATCACATCTCTATGTGCGCTAAATACATATGATAATAAATCTACATGGACATTATTTTTGTTCAGCAAAACTTCTGAATTCGTAGTTTTACTACATTTTTTTAATGATGGTGGCTGTTTCTGACTAATACTACAGACAGCCAACTAAATTTTTGCACTAATGAAAATTTACTCATTTTAATGATTATCCATAAAAACAAACTATCATTTTCTTGTCTTGCTGTTCTAGAGTGTCCTTCCAGGCTTGGTGAACAGTATGTCATTGCTGTTCATTCCCACACAAGGAATATTCTGCTATGAAATACAGCTCAGTTCAATGCAATGTCCAGTTGTGAATTTGATACCAGTCTTTAGGTGCTGGCTGCGTTTCCTTAATTTTTTCTGTCAGGTATTGGTGTTGTCTGGTCATCACCATTATAATCCTTTTAATTAAAGCCAATTCCATTCCTTGATTTCCTGACTCGGTCTCTAATCTTTTCAAATAGGTTTTCCATTTCTATCTGGGATCTTTTGAAGAACTTTCCCTTCAACTCTCTCCAGTCTTTTGTAATATTATTGTATTTAATTGAGATGCTTTCCATCCATGAAGTAATAATAAGCTTGATAAAACCATGTGGATGTTAGAGGTATGGTCCTTACTGAGCTGTAATTTCATCAGCTACTATGCAGCTTTTGTGATTAAGGTACATGACCATTTAAATTCATCTTTAGTGAACCACTAATGTTGAGCTGACTGATGCTGATGTGGATAAAACTACATGTAAGACCAGATTTGTCTGTAACTTCCCTGACATTTCTGCCAGCATAGCACATATTCTTCCTTCTCCAAGAAGTAATCATTTCATCTTCTTGCAATTAATTTTAAGTCCACAAAAACAGTTTTCCAAGGTAGCAAAGAATGCTTTCATTAATTCAGACATATTTACCAGTGGTGCCGTATCATTTGCAGATACTACAGAGCTTCCCTGTAAATGTTCCAAAATTATGTCCTCCAAGCCATCTAATTGAAATATACAGTTTCATGATGAAAAGTGAGTGTGATTTCATGCCCCCTACTCCTGCATCAAACTTTGACTTACTCAATTGCTTGATTTTCCCACCATTTCCTACCGCATTGGAGAAGTCTTAATAAGCAGCTTTTATATTTACAATTATATAAAGCGCTACGTGATATCTATACCCTCCATATTGCATCCACCTAAACTGAATCATATGCCTTCTCAAGGCTAGCATAAACAATATGTTTGTTGCAGCTTTCATCCACCCTTTTTGCTCCCCCTCCATCAGTTGTGAAGCGTGATTATTCGATTGGTAAAACTTGTGTCTATTCTGAAACCACACCGTTCCTGGCCCACTATTTCCTCTGAAACTGTCCTTAATCCGTGATAATTACATTCAGGATGATTTTCCCATCACTGACTAAACCCAAACTTCTGTAATTATCTGAATCAGCAGGATCTTCCTTTTTTAGCTGCTCACATCCTACCTCCCTGTGCTCCTGTCCATCCTTATATGTGTTTTTTGGCTGCTTTCTTGGTACTTGTACTAACAACTTTCAACAGATCAGCCACTGCACTGTCTGTTTCTGCAGCTATCCCACTTCTAACTACTTCACTGCTCGTCTTTCTTTTCCTTCTGCAAAGGTAAATAAAACCAATGTATCAGACACTACAGTTACAGACACCTTTCAAGTCAGTGATCTCGATGTATTTGGCAACCTTTCTTAAAAAACACATGATCAGGATTGTTGGAGCAAGACCCAGGTTATCACATTTGTGTGCTTGGCTAATACATCCACATTTATGCTCTTTGAGGGGGAGGGAGCCACCAGACCAAGTTCCCATCCTTATGAGACATAAGGACATAGGTTCTGAGAACAAGCCCTTGTGTGTTAACATGCATTGCTATACTCCCAGTTTTAAAAAACTTGGTTAGAGCAGGCAGCACAGTTGTCTGAAGCCTGCAGGCCAACACTGGCCTTCAGATCTGCTTTGTGGATCTCCATGGTTCAGCATGATGTGCTTGTTTGGAGGAAAGCTTGGTGCACTCTGTGCTTCTCCCTGCAGTCAAAGCTGTCCTAATCACCATTTGTCTTCTGTCCTCTGTGTCCCAAAAAGGGAGCCAGCACGGCACCTACTGTACGTAGCTAACAAAATGCTTATAACGTTAACTGGGATTGTGCTCTCCACCATGGTTTTGACCTTAACTGAATTTTGACAGAGAAATGGTGTGCTCAGATCAGTTACCAGGGCGTAAAACAAGTTATGTGCAGTCGCTGATTTGTGATACTGCTCTTTCTTAGCTTGTGGCAGGTGCAGAGGAACATGTCTTTGCTTAACCCTTTTCAGCACGGTAAACGGTAAGTCACACTACTTTTATTTGCTGTGGAATAAAAGTACTCTTCCAGGCAGCCACAGCAGATCAATTGACATGCAGTAACTTGATCACAAGACTGATCCTCAAGAGTGGCTAACCAGAGAGCTACTCTGTTGTGTTGCTTTTTCAGCTTGAAAAGCCTTTGTAGCTACAACATAGTCAATTTGGAGCTTTTAGTTTCAAAACACGTAACAGGGATATAAAACAAAAGTCATGTGCATCTTACAAGCTGTGATTCCATAATCACGCTGTAGTCACACACACAAAAAATGAAATGCCTCTATCTGTAGTTCTGGGCATACAGTGCCAGGCAGACACTCACTGCAAGAACTTTATAAAGTATCATTATATTTTTATTAATTATTCTTCTTTTACTCATTCTTCCTAACTTTTACAGCTAACAATAGCTATCAAAGGATAGAAACTACAGTAATTTCCCACTTTGCCTTAGCATGCCATACTCTCCAAAGCCAGTGAAATAGCCAGGCTTTCTGAATTCAAACCTGGGGGGGCCAGCTCAGTCTCGCTTATGGTACTGCTGTGGCATGTACAGGTAAGAAGCAGGGTGCCTTTTGCATCCATCAATTCAAACTTCTCTTATTCCCCTACAGTAGTGCAGCAGACGTCAAACATATAAATGAGAAGATGAATTCTGCCCCTACTTTTGGATGAATTTAAAAATATAGGCCTACAGGGAGCATATCGTACCTGCTCAGTAAAGCTGATAAGGTGTCATAGTATGTTCCTTGAAGGAAATGATTGCAGTTTCTTGGCTATGAGCATGTGAACAAAGCTGTGCTTTCTGTTTCAGTATCAAGACTATTATCTGTAGAACTGTGCATTTCTTTAATTAAATAGCTAAGAAAGTGTTTACTTAATTCTACTGCAAAAACATGTGATAGTGGAAATGATGGATTCCAGTGTCTGTCAGCTCCCTGATACCCTTACGCGGTTTAGAAACTAGGCAATTAGAGCATTCATGTGATAATTCCTCCATTATACTTTTCACATTAATATGATAATTTCTTTTGAATTGCTTAGTGAAATTAATTGCATTGAGCCTTATTTCGGTATATTGAGCATCCTTCTAAAGACTGTTATTAAACTTCCAAATTGTATTTCGCTTAAGAATTGCCTTAATAACAGCATTCAGGAAAGCTGTTTCATGATCTGATACGGTGATAGTTCCAATTTTTTTGTGTTGTGTTGTCAGGCAGTTTGTGAGATAATAGAGAAGATCTACTCTTGGYTAGAAGAGCATAGGATGTGAAGTTTTCTCTGCTGGAGTGCATATGCCTTCACACATCAAAGCTTTTTAAATTTTCTGTAATGCAGAATGGAAACGGGACATTTTATCACCTGAGGTGCTCCCTATTCCCTACTGCTTTGCCTGCCCTGCAGCTCCCCAGGACAGGAGTAAAAGCAATTCAGATCAGAGGCCAGAAATGGGGGCAGATTTCTGGCTATGGCAGTAGGCATCCACTGACAGAAGCCAGGACAAAGACTAAGTGATAATTGCTTTACTTGGGAACTTTATAATGGCAAAAATCCTAGATAAAGGGGCTCTATCCTAGACAGCTATAAAACAAGCACCTGTAGGAGAGATTTCTTCACTCTTTAAATGCGCTCACCCTCAACTTCAGATCTGTTTATGCTCCAGTATGACATGTAAATAAACTGTAATAGCATAGCATTGTCAGTTTATATTATAAAGACTCTTTTATAGTAAGATGGAATAGATACCTGGTTATGAAATAGGAATCCCCTAAAGTACACACCCAATTTCTTTGTCATTAGTTTACAGCAACATGAAAAGGATACACATACCTAATTCTGAGGCAGAAGCTGCACAGGCTGTGCAGGATTTATTGGGGAGCACTACAGAGAAAAAACTGGCCATCTCCTGTCAATATGAAGGGGTCTCTGGACAATGTAAGATATTCTCAGAACTTCTAAATTTGGAAAAGTCACATTTTTATTTATTGTTATTGAGTGAATATCCTCTTGTGAGAAATATGGGCCAAGACTTGGATCTGGGAAAACTAACCATGTTTGCAATTTCTTATGATAAAATATAATGGCAGATTGTGTTCCTTGGGTCAAAAACTATTCATGTAAGTATGAGATTATCACTTCATTGATTCTTTACTACTTTAAGAAAAGAGAGAGAGTTTTTAAAGAAAAACTGAGAGTAGTGAAGTACTTTTCGTGAAGATAATGTACACACAGAGAGAAGCTGTTGATTAGACTGGTAGTTGCCAGTTAGATTTGAGTGTCATGCCCATTACGTCAGCCAAGAGGCTGTTATCACAACCTCTGTAGCAAAGAGCCTTGTCTTCTGGCTTGTCTTCTTATTTCTGAAAGATCATCCAGTTCTGCTGGGCTGTTGAGCTATACACTGAAGGAAAAAATTGCTTTCATGTGCTGTGAGCAGCAGCCAAATTACCACTGCCTATGTACAGGCCAAGGAAGAAGAGGTGAAACGTTTAGGTCACTGAAGGAAATCTGATCAGGCTGTGTACCCACGGAGCTTGTACTTCAAATCCCGGCCAACTAGCTCCGTCAGGCTTCAAATAAGTAACAACCAGTAGAGGAATTAAACCCAAGACACTAATCAAAAAAGTTAAAATGTAGGCATTTTCAACTTTGTGTTTAATTGAGCAATTTTGTATCTGAAAGTTTCTTGTCTTGTAGATAGTGCAAATATTTTTAAATGTAGTCTAGATTTGAATCCTGAGGATGACAATCTCAGGCGACAATGGAGTTGTCACGTTCAGGATCATTTCTGCTGGGGATTTGCTGACCATCTTTCTCTGGTCAAATTTCTTTTATTGAGCCTTTTTATATTTATTCCTGGAGGATTTGATGCATGGTAGGACAAATAGCTGTTAGTGGCAATTTTTGAACTTCTTTAGTAAGCTTGTTGACAGTCATTTAGGATTCTTTACCTGCTATCCACAAGGAAAAAGAGATAGAGTTTGTGACTCCCCTTGCATTACTTCAAGGCAACATTCAAAACCAAAGGATTTGTCGTCTTCTGTGGAGACTCCTGCTGTATGGTGGGACAGTTGTCACTGGGAGATCCAGTCACAGGAGATCTATCAGAGCTGATTTGGCACGTGAATTAAATCTATATCCCTGATGCATATATTATGATATATGCACAGTCCAGAGTTTCTTAGTGTCAAGCAGCAATCCACTCACAGCAACAGAGCAATAAATTCAGTTTAAAAACAGTGGTCTACTGCCCTGATTAGTAGAGCTACCAGTTCTTCTATACAGCACTGTCCTTGGAAGTTTATATCCTTCCTATAAACTGATAAGGTCTGTGCTGCTTATGTAGTCTGATGTATATTTAAATTGCTATTGACAATGGCATGCTGAGAGAGAAATGTATTAGAACATAAAAGGGAGGTAGAGAGATGAAACTGGTGATGAATAAAGTAAATAAACAAGTAAATATAAAATGCTTAGTCAGAACATTAATGTATCATATTGTTTTCAAGATTAAAGAATATATATTAAAAAGCCTATATGCTGCTATGAGAGAATGCAGTTTAAGGTCAGTCCTGTTGGAGAATAGTACTGTGACTTTAAATAAATCCATTTTAAAGAGTCCTGATATAGGTAGGAGGGGAGAATGATAAATGACGGTCTCAAGGCCTGTTGCCTCTGTCTTCAGGGAAGTGAGTCAGCATCGAGATGGCTCAAGTCCTCTTCTACTCTCAAGTCCCTCCACCTGCTGCTTCCCTCTGCAGTATCAGAAGGAACAAAACAAAGGGATTTCTCCTCATATTTGTCACCTCAGAGTTTGGTCTGGTTGTGTTTGGATTTTTTTTTTAAGTTATAATTACTAATAATGAAATTTGCCTTGTGAAGGTGCAAAACAAGCTGCAGTTTCATGATTGCTTTAAGCCCATCAAAGCAGGAGCTATTGCTGATGGAACTGTGCCCTCTCCTCCCAGCTGTTGGCTCATGCCTTCACCTTTCCCTGTGCTGACACTAGCACTCCTGCGGCCATGCCAAGAGCTGGAGAGGGGAACTGGGCATGTATTAGATTTTGCTGGTAAGCTTTCCACTGGGGCAGGTCACTGCTCTGCCTCTCCATACTTGCTGTATGGGTGCTGCAGCACATGGCAGGGCTGGGAGAAACAGCTGCAAGTGGTAGAAAGTGTGGGACCGTTGCTTTCAGTTGGCTTAAAACAACTGTGAGCCCACAGCCCTCCAAAGCTTCAGGGAGGAAAAAATAGGCTTCAGAAAAAAGAAATATATGTGCCAGCTTTAGGTTAAATTCCCTTTTCTAGAACAGACTTCCTACCTGACTTTGAACAGGTCATTTTAATCTCTTTCTGCCTTAGATATCCCTTTCTAAAACAAAGATAGAGCAGTACTTTTATCTTTTAGAACAAATACATTAGAGATTTTGAGGTGCTGAGGTGCCCAGGTACTCTGGGAATAGGGGCATGGGAAGACTTTTGATAGATCTGTAAATATTTATAAACTGCTTCCCTCTGAAGCTTCCCTTTTTAATTGCATTAATTCTATACAGACTTGTACTACACAACTAAGTTCTTTGCAGCTTAACAGCCGGTAAGCATCCATGCTTTGGCAAATTATCAATGTAACTCACTTCCAGATAATAAAATTTAAGAGGTTAAAAAATATATGTATGGCAATGCATGGAGGGTTTTTTTTTTCCCCGAGGTTTAAAATGTTTCCACTATGCTTCAAGATGCAGTATTTTTAGTTGTGTCATAGTATTTTGTCACAACAAAACAGTGAAGAAGTACTCCATGATGAAAAGACTGCCTGTGGTCTGTTTTAAAACCAGTAATTCCGCAATCATTCACATCATAGCATTATTTGTGACATCTGAACCTAGGCCTGATCTGAAGAGATCAATCTAAGCTTGTCAGATATGACTTTGTCATTTTTTTTCCAATAATGCTTGGTTTATTATAATTACGTTATAATGTATGGTTTAGTTTCTGACCAGAACCATCACTTACAGGACCTCAGGCTAATAAACTTCCTTTAATACAGAGCAGACAGAACTGTTGTTTGAACCATGGCCATTTTTTCCAGAACTGGATGATAGTACTATATAAATACTGTCATTTTGTTCTTCTCAGTCTAAAAGCTCTACTTATTACTCTACACAGAGTAATATTTGAAATGTTTATCTCTTGAAAAATATACTTGGTATTGGCATAACAAGTGGTAGAATACCACTTTTTGCCTCAGAACTTGAGATTAGAATGCCTGTATTTGTAGCTAAACAAGGATACCACTAGAAATAAATATTTACTAAGGTGGTGATTTTATTACAAGGGCACATCTTCCTTCAAAAGAAAAACTTAGTCTTATATTTACAAAACTCAAATGAGAGATTAGAAACTAGTTATTTTGGGATACACTAGTACAACTCTGGCAAGCCAACTTTAAAGGCCAATTACCCGAAAGCACAGGCACCAGCATTTTTTAAGTATAAGTTCCCTGAAAGATTCTGGAACCTGAGGCATTCAAAGTCATTAGTCTGTTTCTGAAACCAAGTCTCTACATTTTCTCTCCAACTTTACAACGTGCTCTTTTTTTTTTGACCTTGGAAACACACTTCACTTCTCTCTGTTTAAATTCCTGCATTTAGAAAATTGGGATTAATAACATAGATACAAAGCTGTTCTAAGTTTATTGATATATGCGGCTTTAAGAGTTCTAGTGGGTGGCATTGTACAAAGGCAAAGAGTTATTTACATATTACTAAAGTTACTCATTTTTAGCTGGCCACAGTGTTGTACTGCAAATCTTCAATGAATGTGGACTTGTCTACATTTGAAGAAACAACTGATTTAACTAAATGGTTTTTGAAAGAGATCTAGAGGAATTGGTACAACCCATCATGGGGATAAATTTATATCAGCCTGAGTGCCTCGTATTGATTAAGCTTATGTCAGCAAGGAATCAACTTGCTAATTCCATGAAAGGCGCTTTTAAACTGAAATAAGAGTGTCTGTAGAGGAGGGTTAGACTAATATTGGCACTTTTTCCCAAACAGATAAGCCTTTAAGCCCCATATCCCTAGTGCTGTGCATTTCAATAGAAAAAAATATATATAAAAGAAGTAGCAAAACATATAGCAAAAACAACCTGTCCTTTGCATTCTGTGTTACATTGTCTCAGTGTTAGGCTTGCTATGATTTGAAGCATCTTTAGGTCTGCTGGTGTTTAAGAGTTCATGAGGAAACACAGTTCTTTGACACTTTTTTAAAGGATGAAATGATGCTGACTGGCATTTCCCAGAGATATGGGTTCAGGGCCGTGTTTTCATGGCAGCCTATGGAACTTCCAATGCAGATCAATGACAACTGTGAAATGTTTGTATCGCTCAACCTGGAAGCAGCAAGCTCATCATTTGTAAGAAAGAGGTAAAAGTGCCTTCCAAAGCACTTCAGTAAACCCTTTTGCCTGCTGTAGCTGTGGTATAGATAAAGTTTAGGGTGATTTGCTGCTAGCTTTTCTCTGCTAAAAGGAAGACCTAGATTTCTGATTCTTAATTGCAGTCACTTATTTATTTGGAAGGGAATGTGTGTGGGGGAGCATAACACGGTGTATCACAAACTTTAAAGCAAATATTTAAATCAGAGGCTAAATTTTTAAAAAGCTAAGGTGTATTCAAAGAAGATGGTATATAATTGTAAAGATAGTAGATAAATAGATAGATAGATAGAAAGAACACAATGGCTTTACAGAAATACTAACTTTGTCAGTCTTTCTGTCTAGCTAGCATAAATGGCAGAGCAACAGGAAATGCACAAAAAAATCACATCAACAAAGTGCTTCCAGGGTTTAACAAGTGGCACCATCATAAAGATTTCAACATTAATTGATAACAGCACATAATAACCACAAGGTAGAAAATCCTTCTTTGCCCCTTCCCACTTTCTGTTCAGTACTCATATTTTTATATATATCCATCTTCATTAAATTAAAAAGCTTCCAAAATTAAAGAATAAAGAAGAGGTCTTTCTCTCCCTCACTTTTCTGGTAGAGCATGCAAGGATGGAAATTCCTTGCTTTGTAAGGTTATTGTTGGAATACCAGGCAGTCAAAGTGGGGAGGGAAAAAAAAAAAAAAAAAAGTGTTTTCCTCTGAAAATACAGAGGTACATGATCATGCCAGAATTTTCTCTATGTTACAGATTAATAAAGCCAGCTGCTGCACTAGCTCTGTCTCCAGTATATGGGCTAATTCCTGCCCAGCAGACTTGAGGCTGACTGTGTTCCTGCAGTGGTATGTAGCTGTCACAGGGGCTATGGCTGTTCAGAGACTGACCATCCCAAAAGTGACTTGGATCAGCCTAATGTGAAGCTTTGAGGTAAGGAAGAAAACCTTGATTCAGATTCTGTATTCAACATGTGGCCAACCAAAGGAAGAAGAACGCATTGGATACTAAAATGATGTGGCTCGTTCAGCTGGTCTTCAGTGCTAGGAACTACGCTGTAGTTTTTTTAATGTCAGCAATACCATATTAAAGTACACAGAATTACAATAATCAGTACTGCAGACGGTAAATGGGTGGATTTCCATAGCTAAGTCCAAATCCACTAAAAATAGCCTAAGTTTGTTATTCACTGTGGAAAACAGAAATGTCACAAAATCCAGAAGCAGAGTCCAGATGAACACTGCCGTTCAATAGCTTAATGTTCTGATGGGGACTCTAGGAAATGAGAAACTCAAATGATTTGCAATGGGGCTATATGCTGTGACTGCATATGTGGGGTATACTGAATGACTGCCTGTTGGGGGATTAAACTTCATCCTTAAGGTAGCATTAAGTACCACAATCTTTGGTCTTTTTTGTTAAGTGCTTCTTTTTATCCTCCTTGAACACTGCAGAATCAAAGGATGGTTTATATGGGGTCCATGTGAGATATCCTATATACTCCTAGGGATGCTGCAGCGTCCAACTGTCAGTCTGCAGTAAAGTTCAGAGAGCTGTGCAAATTCTAATCAGAAAAGTCAGCTGCAGAACTGGGGGAAGGTCTAGAAGACAACTGTTTTCTCCTCTGTCTCACTTTTGCTTAAGACAGTTCCTCTCACACAACCAGCCCAAAGTTTCTGAAAAGAATTTATGTCAAAATACAGCTGACTCTATGAAGAATTCATTTAGAGGACAAGAAATGATTACAAGATGATCCTAGTGGCTCCTTCTTTTCAATCTTACTAGGCAGTTTGCCTCCGTTTACATCAGTTAATTTTTTAAAGCTATCTTCCAAAAGTAAAAGGAAAGGCCAGAAGATTTCTGTTAAAGTGAAAGTTGAGATTCTGTTGTATGCACCAACCACATTCCATAGATAAAGTCTGATGCAGGGTGTAAGTTATTCCCTACTCTGATCTCATTCTGCTCATTCTCTCAATAACATTCATGGAAAATACACGCGCACCTAAAGGACACAGAACAACAACTTACCTCAACTCCTTCCCTCCACCTCACAGACATACCTTTTAAATTTATGTCTCCTGAAATACTAATTCAAAAAAGATTATCTTAATCTCATTTACACTGATGTAAATAAGGAGTAATTTAATTAAAATAAATGTACTTAAAGCACAGCAAAAGCAGTGGGAGATCAGAAGAAAAGTAGAAAGCAGTAGCTCATCATCTAATTTCTGTGTGCATCACAGCCTTATAAAGGTCTACTCACTTCCTTTGCATCAATGAAATCAGCAGGTCTACTTTTGGGAGTAAGGATTGCAAGCTTAGGCCCTTAAATTAGCATCTCTGTGTCTGAAGAACAAGAGAGACTGTTGTTTTCAGGCACTGTATTTAATTGAAGAGTAATTCACTTAAGAGCAGGAAATAAAAAGAAGAAAATAAAAATGTTCCTGTTTTCTCTTAACAAAATGAGCTGGTGATCTGCACTTGCCCTTTTAAGAGCTCTAACTTTTTCTTGTTTTCTGGAAAACTTCTTCCAGCAGCAGAAAGACTGCAGCCCCAGCTCCTCTCTCACCCAATCACAGAACACATCAGGAAAGGCAGGCAACATAAGGCTTTAATTTACAAGGGATCATCTACATTTCTTCTGAAAGAAAAGAAAACAAAATCAAATCTCCACATACTCAATCTATCTTGAATAAACAGTATTAAGTAAAAAATGTTGTGGTATTGGGAGGAAGACACTCTGTAGTCAGCTTTGACTTACATACCATTTCTTCTTCTGCCTGTTTAAAGCATATAAACTCACTGTAATGGGGGTCTGACTTACATGAGTGCTAGTAAAAGATTGTTCTTTATTCCTAGCCCATTCTATATGTTAGGAGTTTGGGTTACAATAGGTGTCTCATAGCAGGAGTAAATTATTACTGACTTCATTGGCTAGAGCTGCATTTCCATTCTTTTTCCCTTATTCCCACAACCACCAAAATAAAGCACAATTTTTACCTAAATTGACAATCACAAACTAAGACAGGCAATTAATAAAAGACACACATAAAAGCATCTGGGATGGATTTGGAGGTGAGATGACCTGGACCACTTGATGATAAGAGAATTACTTTGTATCTTGTCAAATGTGCATTAGTAACAACTGCCTCAGCACTGAGATGGTTTTCGTATCACTTGGCTATACAGTCCTGAGACACTTTGCAGCAGTAAAAGTTCTGGATACTGACTGCACCATCGCTTTGGGTTCTTGTTCTGCTTCTACTGATGTTCTCTGCCAGTTGATGCATGTGTTTGTTATTTCTGTCAGGGCGGGCATACTTCCAAGAGTCTTCTAGATATTCCAAAAAATACTTAATTTCCAAGGTAGGCTTTTAAATCTTAAGTATTTTGTTCCTCTGGCAAGACTACATCTATATGAGTTGCTATGGCTCATGGCCTTTTGGGCATATGGCTATTAAATCAGCATGTTGCAAAGTTTAATATATCTTACGACACAACAGAAAAAAAAAACTGCTTGGGAGTCTTGTCCAGCTATTTCTGTCCAGAAGTTTGGCCTGTAGAGCTCTCTCTCAAATTCTAAGGTCAAACACCTTGATTTAAGGAGTTTTTATTATCCAGATATTTGGTAACTTTAATATGGCAAGAGAGTGCACCCTCTTTAATCTTACAATTTGAGATGTATGACACTGTATCAGTTAATCTTTCACTGTGGTTCACACTGTACCGATCCTTCTACTAGCATCCTTGTCTGTGCATCATGAGAACGTGGACTGCCAGCTCTGAAGGGAGAGATGCCAAAAGAGACCCACATGAACTGCAAACCTCTACTGTAATCCCCTAGATCACTACGAAAGATTTTGTGAAGATACTATACATGTTGATACTCAATATAGATTTCATACCTGAATCCTTTCTCTCTCCTGAGCTATCAAAAATCCTTCCTTTCCACCTAGAACCAATCCTCTGCTCTCCAAAAAACATTAGCTGCTCTTATCAGGCAAGGCTCATGTACGTGAGTTAAAAATCATTCAACCGTTAATTTGCCACATTGTATTACAACAATCATACTTTTAGCCCCTTATTTGATATTAAAATCTTTAAATCATGAGTCAGCTAAAAAGCATGCCTTTTACTTTTGTTTAGTAGGCAACTTATCATCCGTTTTTAGATTTTATTTATCTGGGTGGTCACTAACCTTATTACAAATACATTTTGTCGTTTTATTGCATTGTAATATACAGACATAAAGCTGTAACATAAAGCTGAATCATTTCCTCTACAGAAACAAGTTTTCCTTAAATTTTTTCCTTAAATCCTGTGGAAAGGAAGGATGCACCCTCCAATTTCTGTCAATCACTTACCAGAAAACATGAAAATAGTGCAACTACTTTCTGCTGTTTCTTTCCAAAATGAAAAAAAAAATCAGATAGCTTAATTTTTGCCAGAGATTTATGAGGGCTCTTTTTCTCTTGCCTCCGAACAAGTGAAAAAAAGGTATGAAACAGTTCTCTAAGGACAGCAGCATTGAGAGCTATGCTATTGGAACAGAAAAGCAGACACAGAGACATAGGCATCTAAGATAGACAGAAAGTAAATTTACAGTGTTTTATATTCATGGTTCTGGAGCCTCGTCACATGAGAGGGTGAGAAGGACAAAATTTGGTATTCCTCCCACCTGCCAGAATCCTAGTCTCCTCCAGCGGCTACTGTAACAAGCAATAACATCACATACTGTTTTGAAGTAAAAGTTGGAAATTCCTTTCAAAGAATGATTTATTTACATTTTAAATGCACAAATTTTAGTTTCTTTTGGAAGATTTTGTTTCCATTGCAAAGGGAAAAGGGGCCTATGCTTTTAAAAAAAGACACTGTTTATCTTTGTAAGGACATAATTACTCTTGTGCTGAACCAAATGAAAGGTGGCATCCAGTAGTTTTCCCTCTCTTCCCCCTCACCTATGGTGAATACAGAAGAAATCATTATAAAAATAAGACAGATATACAGCAAGTTTTCTGTGGATACAATGTGCAGTATTGGGATTGTATGAAGAAATAATGTATTTTATTAGATCAAGAGGTATAACTGAAAAAAACAGATAAGCTTTTGACTATATGAGATTTCTTCAGATAGGAAACAGAAGCAGCAGCTGTCAGTTAAGAACAATTGCTTAACATTTCCTAAGAGATTTATTAATTAAAACAGTTCTGAAAGGAAGATGATGGTACCTGTAGAATAGAGAGGATGTTAATGATGCAGGTGGATGGAAGAGAAAGTGGTACTTGGCAGCTAAGCAAAAAGGGGAGACTATTAGCTTGCAGTCTGTGAATTCAAAGAGGGGTAAGCAGGCGATGAAAGCAAAGAGGAATCACAATGTGCTATCTCTACCTACCAGCATCTTTACTGAGTCCATGGTTTTGGGTGTTCTGCAGAGTTAGGAAATCTAGTTCCCATGCTCACTTCTGTAGAGCATGTTTTGTAGGCTTCCCTTAAGGATCAGGTCTGAAAGATCAGAGGGAGAATGTCTGTTTTGTGAGAAACCTTTATTCACTGGCAGCACAGTGTTTTGGACCTTTATAGGCTGTCTGTGGGAGTTCATGCTGGTGCTGGGTGGTCGTTTTCAACTGCATAACTACCAGAAAGGCACTCTTGCACAGGATGAAGTATATTACATTCCTGGAAGTGCAGATGTAAAATCCCAGGATGCTGATGATCTGATGGCAGGGGGTATTTGTTGCAGTAGCAGTGGATAGGCATCAACACATTTTACTTTTCTTACTCAGGCAGTCTAAACTCCTCTGAGAATTATACTTCTAATGATGAGTTTTGTGGTTTGGGGTGCTTGAAATGTAGGACAAGTGCTACTGGGAAGATTTTTTCCATGTAGGTTTTTCTTATGTTATGTGAAAAATCATTAAAACCAGCAAGTTCTAGGAACTTACATGAACTTAACAGCTCTCTGCTCTTTTCTCCCTGCCACAGCACCCCTCCATTCCACTGTTTCCACTTCTTTTTTCAAAGATGTCCTTGCTGATACGCAGATATCTAAGCTCTGAACAGTTGTTCTCAAGAAGCCTTTTGCTTTAATAGTTACTGCTTCAGACCCAAATAAAAGACTTGTTGGCACAGAGATCTGTCTGCTTTTCCTCCTATACCAGTTGGTATAATAAAAGATATTACCCGGATGTACAAACCTTGTTCTGTATACATGGATCCTTCTGCTAGAATACTCTTCCAGCTAATTGTATGCAGCTGTTTAGAACAGTGTTTTAGGTTTCAGTTACTCCTAAGTATTTCGAAGGCAGACCTCTAGGGAGAGAATTTAAGCCAAATGATGATGGACTTACATCTCCCACTTACCTTTCATGGACTGTGTACTGTATCCCCAGGTCTGAAAACCACAGGCTGAAAGCCACTGAGGCTTTCTGACACTGGTTAGAAATTCACACACTTTTTCTATGGGAGAGAATATATAATTCTTCCTCTTATTTAAAGACCCAGTGGTCAGTTGTTTTTTAGAATCAACTCGAAAACAATACTATCATTTATGGCTGAATATAAATTGGATTTTGTGCTAGAAAGAAGTTAGGAAGTTTAATTACTAACATAGATCTGAAAAGGAAAAGCTGTAACATAAAACTGTAAATATGATATGCAAAGAATCAAGCTTTTTCAGCAGAAGACGGGAAAAGATATAATTTGTACATATCATTTTTGAACTACAGTCCTCTGAGAGCTCTTAACAGAACTCAAAAGAACTTCAGCAAATGAGAACATCAGCAATAGACTTATTTAAGGTTGTACAATTTCTAAACATGATCCTGCTCCTACAGTCGTTATACAGCATAGCTCTTCCTATTAATTAGTTTGAATGTGGGACAGCACTTCTGGGAGAAAGAAAGTGGCCTAAATAGCATGCCCAAATTTTATCTGTAGCTATCACAAGGCATACGGATGTCTTTTATTAACCCTTGCCACTTGTGACAGGTATAAATGAATGCTCAGCTGGTCTTATTCCTAATGGATTTTGCAGGCCAATAGTGTATAAAGTGAAAAGGGCGACAGCACGCTGCAGAAAACGAAGACAGCTGGCATGAGAAGTTTGATGCCAAGTTCTGCCTCTGAATGGCTGTTTTAAGTCAGAAAAACACGAGGACATTCCCATCCACAGAACAGAAGCATGGTTAGTGAATGTTTGAAAAATGTGTTAGGATTCTCCTCATCTCCAGGAGTAGAATTTATTATTCTTACTGAATCCCAGTGAGTACAGTAAATTCCCCATTCAGCCTCCATCAGTTTTCCTGACTACACATTTTGGGAGAACCAACAAAACTTCCATTCTGTGTGAGCAAATGTGCTTTAGACATACAGGAAGAAATGTACGTTGTTGGTAATTACTGTATGCCCATTCTCTTGGCAAAACACTCATTTCTCAGAAAATAGTATTTTTAAAAACTGACATGAGATACTTGTAAGTCATAAAACATTCATCTTAAATTTAGCTCAAATAGCTGTCCGCTAGGCAGGCAGAAGAAGAGGAATAAAGAGGTCCTATTGTCATGTCACTTTTATATTTTATGCTACTGCCATAGTCATCCTAGGCAGAATATGTACATAAATACCAACAATAACTCAGTAGCAAGATATTTAAAATGTCTCCTGAGAGAGGTGTATCTCGGCTACTCTCAAATCACCAACTTACATGTCAGATATAACTATCACAGTCTGCTCTTTCAAACCACCATCGCTCCTTTCTGTGTCTAAAGTTATTACAATAAATGTAGCATCTTGATTTAAGTCCTGCAAAGATGCTCTGTTACTGTTCACTGCTTTTAATTTACTTCCCTCTCTGTAACAGGCTCCTGGCAGGCTGACAACAGCATTGTCCTCTTCTCCCAGCCTATCTTCCCCTTCCCCTACGATTGCGTCCTTTTCTATTCGGCAAATATTGATTTCCCCCTCCCCAGCCCCTGCTGGGTTTTGAATGGAGCTGAAATTAGCACAGCTGCCTTTCTTCGGAGAGAAGCTGCCAAGTTTGATGCGCCCAAAACCCAACTGAGCGACACGATCCAACGGTTTTAGCCACCGTAATCACGGGGAATCCCCCCAAGCTCCTGCCCTGCCCCGATCCCCCCCCGCCGGGCCGCCTTGCGCCGGGCAGACCGAGCGCGGGGCTCGCTCCGGCTCCTGCGGGCCGGGCTGCCCGCCGCCAGGGCTCTGCCTCGCCAAAACCCCGTGTTTTCCCTCACTTCTTGCCGCACCGACGCCGCCGGCCGGAGCGGAGGGGCGCGCGCGGCCGTTACAGCCGTTGGGCGCGCGCCGCGGCGGCGCCCCCCGCGCGCTACCTCCCCCCCTCCCCTCCCCCGCCCCGCTGGCGGCGGCCGCACCTTGCCCCTTATTAGTGCCAAACGCAGGGTTGTTAAAGACCCCAAATGCGAAGCAATTGTCTGCTCCGCTCTATTCATTATCCTCTCGCAGCATATGGGGCTATTCTCCCCTCCGGCCTCCGCCGCTTCCCCCCCGGCGCCGCGCCGCCCCCGCTCCCTTTGTGCGCGGCCCGCCCCAAGCGCGGCGCGGGGCAGCCCCGCGCCCGCCTGCGCCCGCCCCCGGAGTGAGGCGTTGGGAGACGGTCCCTTACGCAGGAAAGTTCGGCGTCGGTTTCAAGGCTCCTCCCTCCCGGTGAAAGGCAGACTGCGGGGCGCCTGGAAACCGGTCGGAGGGAGCGCGGCGCGGCGGGGCGAGGGGGCGCGGGCTCGAGGGGCTGGCACAAATGGTCAGGCGGCGGCGGCGGCGGAGGAGGCGGCGGTAGTTGGAGGCGCGGCGGGCGCTGCCGCCGGTGCGGGCAGAGCTGCGCGCCGCGGCCGCCCCGTCCCTGCCCTGCGCGCTCCCTTCATGAGTCTCAAGTTCGGGCCGGGAGGAGCAGCAGCGGCAGAAGAGCGGCGGCGGCAGCCCGGCCGGGCGGGCGGCGGCGGCGGCGCTGCCCGTCGGGGGCCAGCCGCCGGCGCCGCAGTACAACGGCGAGCGGGGCATCTCCATCCCGGACCACGGCTACTGCCAGCCCATCTCCATCCCGCTGTGCACCGACATCGCCTACAACCAGACCATCATGCCCAACTTGCTGGGCCACACGAACCAGGAGGACGCGGGGCTGGAGGTGCACCAGTTCTACCCGCTGGTCAAGGTGCAGTGCTCGGCCGAGCTCAAGTTCTTCCTCTGCTCCATGTACGCGCCGGTGTGCACGGTGCTGGAGCAGGCCCTGCCGCCCTGCCGCTCGCTCTGCGAGCGGGCCCGCCAGGGCTGCGAGGCCCTCATGAACAAGTTCGGCTTCCAGTGGCCCGACACGCTGCGCTGCGAGAAGTTCCCGGTGCACGGCGCCGGGGAGCTCTGCGTGGGCCAAAACGCCTCCGAGCGCGGCACCCCCACGCCCGCCCTGCGCCCCGAGAGCTGGACCAGCAACCCGCAGCGCGGCGGTGCCGGGGGCGCCGGGCCCGGCGAGCCCCGCGGCCGCTTCTCCTGTCCGCGGGCCCTCAAGGTGCCCTCCTACCTGAACTACCGCTTCCTGGGAGAGAAGGACTGTGGGGCGCCCTGTGAGCCCGGCCGTCTCTACGGCCTCATGTACTTCGGGCCTGAGGAGCTGCGCTTCTCCCGCACCTGGATTGGCATCTGGTCAGTGCTCTGCTGCGCCTCCACGCTCTTCACCGTCCTCACCTACCTAGTGGACATGAAGCGGTTCAGCTACCCTGAGCGGCCCATCATCTTCCTCTCGGGCTGCTACACCGCCGTGGCCGTGGCCTACATTGCCGGCTTCCTCCTGGAGGAGAGGGTGGTCTGCAACGAGCGCTTCACCGAGGATGGCTCACGGACGGTGGCACAGGGCACAAAGCGGGAGGGCTGCACCATCCTCTTCATGATGCTCTACTTCTTCGGCATGGCCAGCTCCATCTGGTGGGTCATCCTCTCCCTTACCTGGTTCTTGGCCGCCGGCATGAAGTGGGGCCATGAGGCCATCGAGGCCAACTCCCAGTACTTCCACCTGGCTGCCTGGGCTGTGCCAGCCATCAAGACCATCACCATCCTGGCCCTGGGACAGGTGGACGGGGATGTGCTCAGTGGCGTCTGCTTTGTGGGCATCAACAACGTGGATGCGCTGCGGGGCTTCGTGCTGGCTCCCCTGTTTGTCTACCTATTCATCGGCACCTCCTTCCTGCTGGCCGGCTTTGTGTCCCTCTTCAGGATCCGGACCATCATGAAGCATGATGGCACCAAGACAGAAAAGCTGGAGAAGCTCATGGTGAGGATAGGGATCTTCAGCGTTCTCTACACGGTGCCGGCCACCATCGTCATTGCCTGCTATTTTTACGAGCAAGCTTTTAGGGAACAGTGGGAAAGGAGCTGGGTCACACAGAGCTGTAAGAGCTATGCTATCCCCTGTCCTAATAACCACAGCAGCCATCACCCGCCCATGAGCCCTGACTTCACCGTCTTCATGATCAAGTATCTCATGACCTTAATTGTAGGCATCACCTCGGGCTTCTGGATCTGGTCTGGGAAAACACTGAACTCCTGGAGGAAGTTTTACACCAGGCTGACCAACAGTAAGCAGGGGGAGACCACGGTGTGAAACCCCAGCCGGGCAGGCCGGGGAGGGGACCGCCTGGGCGGCCGGGCAGCTGAGGGACCCAGGCGCCACTCGCCGGTGCCCACCTCGCCCACCAGCCAGCCGTGCAGAGATACATGCGCTTACCCAGCCTCAGCAAACTTTCCAGACTGCTAATCGTTTCTCCAGGCTACGGGGAACAGAGAGAAAAAAAAGAGTCAGGTGGGAAACTCCTGAGCTTGGGACAGACTTGTTGTTTTTCTTGCTRTCTCTCCTCTCTCTCTCTCTTTCTCTCTTGCTGTCTCCTGTCAGAACTGAACGTACTCTAAGGTTGGGGGAGAGGGATGTAAATAGCCTCTGTAAGATTTTGTAAGTATATTTGTATTTAAATTACAAAAAAACTCACTTTTTTAATTATTTAGGACATTTTTAATCCATTTGCAGATTTTGCTCCCCCTCCCCTCTATTTTTTTAAATGGCATTGGATTTTTATTCTGTAGGGCAGGATGGGAAAAATTGCCAGTACAAGAAACCAAACAAACCCCTTTCTTCTCCCCCACACAGGTTTTGTAATGGCTTTGCTTGGAGTTTCAGTTGCATGAACAGCAGGGCCTGGACTGAGGCTGCTGTGACTGCCTAGGGCGCCTCCTGACACAGGCTGGGTCCTGATCCCAACCTGCCCGAGGTATGTGGAGGTGGAGGTGGGGTTGGGGAGGAGCGCAGCTTCCTGACTCGGTCCCGGCCCGTGTGCGGGAGCACAGCCGCCCGGCCCCGGGCGCCCAGCCGCCTGACCGCGGGTGGGACAGCGCTTCCCCCCGCCCTGCCCGCGGCCGCCTTGCTGGAGGAACCGGCCCCGCTGCCCCCGCACCCTGAGCGGCGCCGGCGCCGAGCGCACCCAGGAGGGACCCTGCTGAGCCGCCCGGCCCTTGGCGGGAGGCGAAAAGATATCCAGTCCTGCCCGAAGGTGTGTCCGGCCTTTTTCTGGACGGAGAGCATCGCTGCAATGCCTTGTGCTAGGGGGATTGGCTGCCAGCTGTCCGTTCTTGTTTTTTAAATCTATTTAAATGCACCACTTAGTTTTGAAAGACTTGG
>NW_028186446.1:2169464-2197960 GCF_003343005.1 Rhea americana
TCTGCACCTGTGGCCTGTCTGATGGTTTAAGAAGTAAATGGGGACATAGCCAATACCATAGGAAATATCAATTCCCTTCTTTTAGCCCACATAATGAACTTTTCAGTTGTAAAACAAAGATATCTGGTCWGGGTTTTTCCCTGAGAAATGAGATTATTGGTCTTCTCTGTCACAAGGTGCATAGGTTTTGTAGAAAAAAAAAAGGCATAACTACAAACCTGAATTCTGAGTGTCTAGTCACTTTTAGCTGTCTCCTTTCTTCACGGACAGCTTGCGTGTGTTTATTCTTCTCTTAATGAAAACTCTGACAGAGAACTACCTGGAATGCTTTGTTGAGGTGCTGATACTTATTTAGATTAACCGAGGGCTGAGTATAAACAGGACCAGAATAAAATGCAGCATTCAGATTTTTTTTAATTAAATTCATAAACTGGCTCTTCATTTTGGAAACATTTGAATCATTGCCCTGAATTTTAGTTCATTAACATTTAATTTGTTACACATTATGAGGGTGTGATGATTTCTGCCAGCAGTAAAAACAAAGGAATAAATAATTAAAAAAAAAGTATGTTTAAGCACTGTGGTGGGTTGTGAGACCTTAAGGAGCCTCTGCTATCTTTTAATTTTTTTTAGTACAATAATAAAGATTGCATACTACAAAGATAAGATATCATGTGTGCAGTATATCTACTACCTTGTATGCTCCTGGGTGTGTGGGATTGTGCTTCTTGCTCCAAAAGGTTAAAAATGAAATGTAACTTTCAACAGATGCATTTGAATATTTAGTCCTCTGTATGAAAAACAGCAGAATGCTTCTCTCCTGATTGTATGTTTTAAACTTTTTTTTTTATATAACAAATGCCTGTATTTAGGTTCATAAACATTATCTATGGCTACCATACCCTGAAATGCAAAATTATTTGAATTTGGTATGCATTTATTTCTGTTCATTATCACAAGATCATCTATATTTATAGAGGAATAGAAATTTATATATATTAAATACCATATTTTTAATTTCTCTGAAATAAATTGAGTTTTTGTACAAAACTATCTTGTCGTTTTACATATTCCTCTAACTAACTTAAATACATGCTGTGTGAAAGCAGTGTATATGCTACAAGATGTGTGGGATTCCTTTTTTCTTTTCTTATGTTGAGTTCACAGTAACAAGCTGGAATTCAGTGTAGGAATTCATTGTGCATTTTGGTTTTTATCTCTGGGCCGGTCTAGATTAATCCTTCAAAAGAAGTAATGTAAACTGTTCAAGATCTCTGACAGGGCAGGTTGGTGGTGTGAAATCCAAGAAGAGATCTGCTATATGGCAAGAGAAGAAAGAAGCTCACCAGTTCTTTTTCCTTTCTCTCTTTTTTTTTTTCTTAAAAGGGTTCTTCCAACTTAGCCTTTCTTCTCTCTTTCCTAATAAAATAAATAAAAGATTTTCTCGCTGCTCAAAATGACACTCAGATTATGTTGCAATATTGTCAGAATAGTTTAACGAGTAGAACAGTTTTGTTTTTCTGAATTTTGAATATTTGGTTAATCCAGAGTTAAACAACATGTTCCTGCAAGTATTTCAGATTGATGAAAACTACATCTATTCTTAAACCTTTCATGGAAACCCATCTTTTTAAAAAAATTTGTTGTTGAAAGTGCCATTCTGTTAGCATGGATTTTGTTAGGAAAGACTGACTAATTATGAGACTTTGATTTCTGCTTTCCAGTATTATAAGCTATTGTACAGCATTTTATTCTATAGATCTATAGAAAGTTGTAAATGATTTTTGGCTACTTCACTTATTTCAAATTTTGATACATAAACTGCCATAGAGAAGTGAGGGAAGCTTAAGAAAAAACCCTACCCTCTTGAGCTGGAACATTTTTTTTTTTTTTTTTTTTTTAAAATTTTTTCCTCCATTAATGTAACTCTTTGCTTTCTAAGATGTTTTCCGCATTTCTTTTCTAAATCTTTTTTTCTTTTTTCTTCAATATTTTAGCTTTTAAAATTGTAATTGGTCATTATTCAGCTCTAGTGACTAGACTACAAGCCATTCAATTTCATTTGCAGTAGAATTCTTTTTGGTCAGTGTATTTGAGCCATTTTGACTGATCTGTTTTCTTGCAGCTGAATGTATGTGATTTATTTATGCATGGGAGAACACATTTATTTGTAACAGAGACTTTGCATTTGTAGTAGAGATGGGAGGACTAATTCTTTTTAAATATTTTTCAAAAATCCTGTAATGGAATTGTACTTTCTATARGAAGTAGAATGTTGCTGATATTTGCAGTTGATTATTTGCACTGGGTATGGTCCTCAGTTCTTAGGGATTTTTCATAGATTGTAGAACTCCCATACTCAGTCTTGATTATTTTAATAAATATACTAGAGTGCACAATACAATCATTTCAAAATCATTTGAATGGCTTACGTCATTTAAAAGAGCAAATTCTTTTTTTTCATTCTCTATTGCTGCTTTTTTTTGTTCGCTAGTTTTTGTGAACTTCCACAGTGCAGCAATTTGCAAAGGTCACAGTCATTACTGAATACTGTGGTGCTATCTATATGACTTGCATACTTTTTCTTACACTTCAATTTGTCAACACATCATGAAATTTGAGACATACAATACAAAGGTGTCTTGCATGAGTATACTTTATTTATGAGTCTACTACTTTACTGTAAAAACCTACCTGTTTACTACTCAATAGTTCTAGGGATTTTAGATAGCTTATTTTTTTACAGCATTTTCTGTGCAATTAATGTACGTTATTTACCAGAGAGGGTATCACTATATAAAAAGAAACAGCTCTCCTCTTGTGTTTGCTGAGGATAATGTGAGGACAAAAACTTTGGTATAGCAAAGTTTGTTATGTTTAGAAGTGCTTGCAAAGGCATTCTGTAGTCAACAATGTTGCTTTTTCTGATGCTGTATATTTATAGCTTAAAATGAAGGGGCACTTTAGAATTAGCAATTTCCTCTATCCATTTTGCTGAAGAGGGCTGTAGCCTGGAGAACTGGGGATGCTGAGTTACTGTTCATCCTTCAGTAATAGTAATGCTCTTTAAAGTAGTGCCAAATTTGTGATATTTTAATGAAATTATATGCTGTTTGCATAACAAATCCTGTTGGGAAGGGGGAGGTTTTCCAGTTTGTTCAAACTGTTATGCCCCAAATAGCCAAGATACGAATATGCTTTTTAAGAAGTGCCTTTTTTCTTCCCTTTTCTTAGTTGAATTGAAAGGCTGTGTTCTAGTGAGCCTAATTCCTGCCCTGTGTACTGTGCGCTCCTTTTTGGTGCCATCTCAATACTTGTTATTGAGCACAAGTGCAATTACAGGTGGTGCTGAAGATTTGTTTCATTTAAATGGACCATATTTGCAATTCTTGTAATATTCGAAGAAGTGATAATTAAACATGAAAATAGGTTGCTGTATGTGCACGTGATAAGTATTTTTGAAAATGGACTATGATCTACTACGTCATCTTCTGTCGCTGACAGTCGCAAGAGCCAACTTCTAGACAAGCCCACTGATCCCTTCGAAAAGGTGCATGCATAGCAGGTGGCCAGAGAAAGCAGTCATGGTTTTGCTATGACCTAGGTAGTTTAAATTTTTTGATGATACTTGARTGTGTGATGTAACTCCTCCATCCTTGTGCTGCATGGACTCAGAAATAGCTTCAGCTAGCAAAAATTCTTATGACAGCTAAAGAGATGAGAAAGAAGTTAAATATTTGCCTCTAAAAATAAGGAAACTGAGGTAAGGCTCTRTTTTCATCTCTAATTGACCCTCTAGTGCTTGAACATGGGAATTACATTTTATTTGATGTTTAGAATGACTGTGCTACAAGACTTTGTGGTAAAACTGTGTAAAATCAATTCTAAAATCAGCCCCCCTTTCCGCTTTGAGACTCTGTTAAATTTGTATTAGTTGTTACTTGCACTTTTTGAACCAGAGTGTCATTGCTGTGGATATTATACAAACTTAAAACAAATGGATCGTATTGGTTCTCCTTTGACAATACTGACTTAAAACAAGTCCTTTTAGCTGCTTTGTCACATCGGAAGTAGGGAGGCTTTCCTGATCATAGCTGGGGGGTGTTCCCCACATTGCCACTAGCAGTCTTGCAAAACTCTTCTCTCTGTGTCTTAYGAGTTGAGTCTGAAGGCTTAGGCAATGATTCACATCCTAATGAAAAAAAAAAGGGGAATTTTGTTTTTCTTTGGACTGGAACCCCTTGCTACCTTACATATGTTTACAGCACAAAACTCTCACCAGAGAAATGCTTTGTTCTGAAGTGTCTGATTACTTTTGAAACAGTACCAGCATAATTTTAAAAAATGGGCAAACAGATTTAGGAAGCAAAGCTTGAGGACTTAAGAATGAGGCTTTGTTTTTCACAGTTTATTTCTTAAAACTCCTCAAACACTCTGAGATATGAAATAGCTGCTTAAGGGTGAAATAAGCACCCTAGGATTGAGTCCTGAATACATCTCACAGGCCTTATGAGCCCCATATTCATTTGATATTAACCCATTGACTGTGTTAAGGCAGATTAGATAATACTACGCCCTGTAAGAAAAAACGAAAGGCTTAATTGCATTTACTTACTGAAATTCACTCTGCACATTCACTTAGTTATTGGAGGTCAGTAGTACCTTTTATGTGAATGCTAAATGGAGAAGCAAATACTGTTTCTATCATATAAGAGAGATTTCAGTGAATTAGCAAAATAGACCTTGATAAACAATTGCAAATGCAACAATTTGTAGATAAAAGCAATACCATTTTGAGAGTTTAGTTGTAGACAATGTTTTTTTAAAAATAAATATTTCTAGAAAGCATCCTGATTTTGTATGCCACAACTGTTTCAGATCACAACTTTCATTTAGTCTAAACTTCCAGTGTAACCACATCAGATTCTTCTGTGTGTGAGGTCTTGACCTTGTTTTGCATTCAAATCAGCAGCATTAAGTTGCTTATCTTGAATAAATAAACTCTAGTCTTCCAGTCACACAACGCTTCATGAAGACCCACATTCAACCACTGACATCATGTGAAATGCTGCTGATTTGAGACCTCRTAAGTCTTGCTTTTTCCAAGTATCCAAGGCTTTGTTGCAGTGCACGTAGCTACTGGCCATGATTTAACTGCACTTACTTAGTAGGAAGCTTTACAATAACCATTAATCTATAACATAAGCACTCTGTGTTGTGTATGTGGGGGGGTTATATCAGCCACCATAATGGACTCTTTGTAATAACTTCTGCAGAAATTTAACTGAAGCAATAGACTTCATTAGTTTAATTACAATTACTTATCTTCTGGATGGTTTTTGTTGTTAAACTGCCACATCTAATAAGGTCAGCATATAAGGGTACCATATTTCAGTAGTGCTGCTCAGTAAGCAAGGCTTGTTCATGTTATGATATCACAAGAATCCCTTTGGGTGAGGGAGAACAGTATGTTTGTCTACTTCTAGTGTAACTTTGTTAATTGTTACAACACAAATTAAAAGAAGTCATTTTATGGGATAGTGTAATGGCAGATATCACAAGAAAAATAACAGTGGCCTGTATCCCTAAAGTGGGATGCTTTTATGCTATTTAGTTCCCTACTTATTTGTATAATTCACATTATAACTGTTTTACATTCTGTGACTCAGTCTCATTACTGTGTTTAAGTGAGACTAATAGTTTGACTCATCAGTGCTGCATGGCTTGTCGCGTTGTCTTGTTCATGTTGATTACTATTGGTTTATTCCTGGTAGCTTGTTTGACCTTCACTACCATGCTTAGAGTACTCCAAAAGCTAAAGGTAGAGCAGATAGCCACAGGAGTTTGCAGGGTGTTTTAGAAAGACAGAGCACGACAGCGCTCCTTGGCAGCTTGTGTTTTACTGATTTAAGGCACGCGGGTGCATCTTGGGCAYGGGGCTAACACCCTCCCTCAGAGGTAACATTTGCGTTCTTCTGCGAACTCCATGGGTGTCCTATTGGCAAGAGCACTGCCGGGGGTGTGCTGAATTGGCTCATTTTCCTGGCTCTGTGCTAGCTTTTTGGTTTTGTTTTCCCCCCACCTACCTTGGGTGGAGGCTATGCTGGCTGCTTTTAATCCCTGCGTTCAACGCAGGAAGTTACCAGCAGCGTATGCCATTACAACATCCCTGGCTGATGCTCTGCGGCAAAGCCAGTCTTAGGCTCATACTCTGCTGCTCCCTGTACCAGGCTGCCTCTGATAATTTCACTGGGAGTAGCATTTTTCTCACCATCAGCAGAAGGTAACTCCTCAGATACAGTTTATTACTGAAGACTAATTTTGCAGTATTCATTCTAAGATCATTACTGTCCAAATAGGGAAACAATTTACTTTATAAAAGTTGTTTGACAGTTTCTTTATTAATGACATTTTACTTATAAATACAAGCACAAATACTGTCCAAAAACAGCTGATCTTGAGTTAATACTGATCAGTGTAGTGTGAGCAAATAAGGATTATTCACTCCTTCAAATTCAAATATTATTGTACATTAGGATAAATTGACTCTTTCTGAGGAAAAAAAGGGGTAATCACGCCTTCATGATTGCCTTGAGGAAAATGAGTGTTTCATTTATATCCCACTGCTGTACAAATGCATCTAAAATGGCAAAAAAATAATAAAAAAAAGTCCAGGTGGGCTTCTCAAAATATTTATGTAACTGAAAAAAAATGCAGAAAAAACAGCTCATCACAAAGTCAATTTTTGCTGTGACTCTTGTTTACTTTTCAGTTCTTCTCTGTCAGTAATGGTAAAGCTTCACATTTATTTTCTGTGAACACAGAGGGGAATTAGTCACTTCTTAGCACAAAGCCCTCAGTCAAAAGACTGCAAGTTGTTTATTTACTTATTAAATAAGAACATTTAGTTTCTACTAATTCTGAGAGAAGTGGAAGAAAATTTTGCAACGTATTCAAAGATCAGGCACTTAGCTGCTTCTGGCATTAACGGAAGCAAGCGGTGCTCAGCTGAAAAGAAAATGGAATCTGTCAGATTCTAGTTACTAGCTGCAGTTGGGATCACTGTAAAATAAGGTCTGAATGTAGTCTTTGCTTTTTAAAACAAAGATCAGTAGTTGCTGAGCGGTGAAGGACACCAACAGTAAGCCTGAATGGTGGCCTCAAGTGGGACCCCTGTGAGAGGTGCTGCTAGGCTTGTTCCCTGGGAAGCCAGCACTTTGGGGTGTGGGAAGGAGAGGGAAAAGAAGCAGTGGGAGGAGAGCAGCAGCAGATGAGGGTCTGAATAGGCCCAGTTTGACATAAACTGGGGACTCTGCCCTGCAGGTCTCATGGCTCTTCTGCTGCAGGTACTGAAGACCACCATAGCTCAGATGCAGGAAGAGAATGGCTCCTCGGAGCAYGCAGAAGCTGTGGGGAGATTCTTCAGCAGGCAGCCAAGAGTCACAGATGGTGGAAACTGAAAAACGACTTTTGTTCAGATGTTTTTGAATTGTGATGAGAGGAAATCCTCTTGCTTCGGAGTGCTACTTCTCACTAACCAACCCTCTGCACTCTCCCTGCTTTCCTCACCAGTGCCTGCTGGGTCCATCTTCAATTTCCATCTGCACCCTGGGCGTTGGGCTGTCTCAAGGGAAAGGCTGGAAGGGTCAGGTTGCAGTTGGTGTTGGCTCTAGGGAAGAGGGAAAGGTGAGGAGCCCAACTGAAAATCCCACTTTTTCTAGCTGGCAACCTCAAGATCGATATGGGTTCAGCCAGGTTTCCCTGGATCCTGTTTTCCGTTCTAAGATTAGAAATCTGCTCCCCTCAGGGGAGAATGAAAAGGAAATTCTGTGGTAAGCTTTGCTATGTTTCCAGCTGACTTTTTCCACAGAAATGGGCTGTTGGACCCAATGTTTTTTAAGATCTCTCTGCAATAGGAGTGAGAGTCTGCTTCTGCTGAAGGCAATAGCGAGTCTCCCATTGGTCTCTGTAGGACTACAATTTCACCTTGGGGTTACAATGCATTAGGAAGTAAAAATAAGAGTCACAGCCCCTGTCTCTGCCCCTGGATAGTATCTATCTATATACTCTTAATAAATGGCATCGGAAAAGCATTGAAAACATTTTTAAAGCCTGATGAAATGAGTTAGCACTATGAGCAGCTTTTGAATGAGAAATCTTTAAGTACGTCTTTCCTCTATTTTGTCAAAAAAAATCAAGATCAAGAATAGTTTCTTAAAATGATCAGTTACAATATACTTGTTTTGATTTTAGGGTCTTCTAAAGAAAAGTTGTCATAACTATTTGAAATGGGGCAACTTTTACTTTTGTGCTTGCCAATAATCCTCTAGAAGGTATTTGTACCCTCATTTGTTTTTCCAATACTGTATAAAAAGTTCTATTTTATACTTCTTCAGACCTGTTTTTTCTTGCAGCAGTTCAGGAAATACCTTTTTTTTCACAGCCGGTAACAGGATGTGTACCATCCATGAAGCCGATCTGGAGAGCAGGCACAGGCAAACTGCAAAACAATATAACATGTGGAATTAACACTTCATGTTGACACTCATTAAAAATATTCACCAAGATTTACCCAGCCTACCCATACTGCACAAATAACATGCTTGGCTCTGAATGATTCAAGATCTTATCTACTCTCAGTGCAAGTTGAGTGTGGAGGGCCTGATCCTGTTCTCATTAACCTCCAGAGKWGTTTTGCTGCTGACTTCAAAAAGAATTACATCAGCAGCATTTGGAGTGAAGCACACACAATGCCTATATTTCTGTATCTTTTTTTCCTTTTTTCCTTTAATTTTTTTTTCTTTTTTACGTAATTCATACTACAGCAGAACAAAAAATAAAAAAGGCAAGGAAGCAATAGAAATAAATCTCCTTTCTGTTTGAGCAGTGTTGTKGTATGATGGTTCTGTTTATTTGGAGGTCTTAAGTGCAAATTGAATGTAGAAACCAGCAAGAGCTGAGATTATGAAGGGTTTGATTATGTATGTTGCTGAGTACCCTCAATTCCCATTGTCCCCTTGACAGGAATCTTTCAAATTCCTTAATATTTCTTGGCGCTTTGCACAACTACTTGCAAAGGCCTTAAAACCCTGCTGAAAGCTGGAGCTGAACAATTACATGTAGCTGCTGTTCATATATCCATATAAACAGCAGTTCCTGAAGTGGCCACTGTAAACAGTTATTCTAAACCCTAGGGAAGTTAATGCTCATTCCTTTTTTGTTTTCACTGTGCATAGCTTTTGAAAGGGAGGAGGTGTGTGTGGAGGAGGGATGGGATGGAGCAACCGTTGGGGATTTTGCCTGTTTTTCTGTTTCTTCCAGGCTGTCAGATTGGATAGCAGAATGAATTCACTGGTATTTTGCGTTATTAGTGTTATTTTTTGCAGAACAAAAGCAGAATCCCAAATATACCATTCCCTACGGGTGAGGGGGCAGCAAGTACGTCAGTCAGCTGTTTTACGTGCTTTGCACGTTTTAAAATCCCTCCTGTGCTGAAAGAGTGGGGCACCCAAATGTTTCAGGCTCCGCGGGTGGTGTGCCAAGAGCGACAGCATGTTCTGCCGTGGTAGCAGAGGGACGATTGCTGCCTGGGAAGGGTCGGACACGCTCCACGTCTCTGCTCTGGACCTCCTTCGGCTGTGTGTCAGGACTACTGGCCCCTGCCGTAGGCCTGACACTGTTGCACGTTTGTCCTTAGTGAAGTCGTACAAGATCATTGCCAGCTGCTTTGTGGCACCCAATGGTAATGAGACGATGACAGGCGTAAACAGTTGCTCCTGTTGTGGCCCACACGCAAACTCACAACTTTCAGTGTAAAGRGTCTTGTATGCCATTTCCTATTCATTGAATTTCATTTACCTGGTTCAAAACCTATTAAGTCATCCACTGTGGGGGCTGCTCTGTGGTCTCCTGAGGGTGTAAACATGAGCCAGCTTGCTTCTAGTCTTTGAGGATTTTTTTCCCCTACTCTACTCTTGCCCTGTTTGATCTCAGTCAACCTTGCCAGCTCCTTTTTGTGCCAGAAGATGGTTTCTTTACCCCTGCACTGCAAGCCCTTGCTCCAGGCTGCCATTCCTTCCAGCTGTTTCCTTCTCACTGTGGCAAATCTACCACTGGAGCCAGTGGTAGACATTTTTTTTTCCCATTGCAACTACCTCATCCAGTGGAAACTTTACTTTCCTCCTGTGGGTCCTTATGAGTGTAGGCATCTGAGCCTGTGTTGCTGATGTTGACTACTCATGGGAGTAGGACGAGACTCTGAGCTACAGCTCAACAGTTAGCTCACCCACCAGGACTTAATGTCCAGGTTCAAGGACCAGCTTGAAGGCTGAGAGCAGAACTAGGRCTCAGATTTTCCACATCTCACTTGTCTATCCTGATAAATAGGTTAATCTGAGTATTTCCTCACTTTTTCACCAAAAAAAAAAAAAACTTTACATTTTGGGGATTTTTTTAAGGAATTTCAGGTTTGTCGTAATGCAAGATGGGAAGAAACTTGAAACTGTAGTTTTGAAGGAAAGAAGGTGACTTTTTTCCAAAGTACCATGAGAAATGCTGGGGCCTGGCTTTTCAGTTTGCATCTAGTTAAGCCATAGACTCTCTACTGTCTTCTTTCTGATGTTAGCAGAACACAAATACCTTTCTGAAGCCTATTGTGAGGATGATTTGTGACATGTATAATATAGAAATAAGCACGTTTTTAACAGTTAAACTGCTGAATGGGACAAACATCCAAAGGTTTTGGTGGAAGCTCTGTTACTTGGAGGCTCTAAATCAAGATAGGCTCTCTTTCCAAAAGATAAGCTCTTACACACCATCAAATTATTTGATGCAGAAATTACTGGTAAAATTCTGTGGTTTGTTTGAGGCAAAAGGTCAGGTTAAATAATTCTACATGTTCCTTCTGGACTTAAACTCTATCTGTAAGTGACAGCTGCAGTAGTTCACCTGAGCCTCCTACTGCCATCCTGCTGTGCATTGCCTGACATTTGGGAATTGCTCAAATGTTTCTGCACTGAGTTTTCTGATGGACATTATCAGAGAGGTTCATCAGGAGTCCCAGAATACAYTGCAGCAACGGAAAACAGTGAAAACTGGATGCAGCAACATGACTGTCAAAGCTGGCATTGCTCAGCAGATATACTAAAAAGTTGCAAGGGTAAGTAAAGACATTAACCATGCCGTGAAGTTTGTCTCTCTGGGATGAAAAGGACTGAAGAGGTGAGTGGTGCTTGCATATATAATAGTTCATAAAGAATTGATGTTCTTTTATCGTGTTCTGCCTCAAAAATAATTATTTTAGGTAATCCTGAAAACATGTGGCATAAAACAATCCTTCGTACCACCTCTGAGTCTGTTTAGAAGGTATTATTTTGGTAAGTGCTTTAATAGCCACTGAAATGCCCAACGCATGCTGACAATCTAGCCAATAAGTTACAGGTTCCCTTGCCCCCCGCTCCAATTCATTGAGGAACATTGACAAAACTGCAAACATATGTTTCTGTTGCTAAAGCTTAGTCTTATCACAGTTTGAAAATGTGGAAAATCAATTACATGCTTTGAATTGCTCCCTTTATTGCTATAAAAGAATTTCTTCATTCTTTCAGAGTAGTGTACACTTCRTAACATCTACCACTAACAGGCTGTTAGGACTTTCTGCTAAATTAATGCACTACAAGTAAACTAAACAGAAGGCGCCTGGAATGCTAAACATCCACTTTCTCTTCTGTTGTGGCTGTGCTGCAGCTTGGGAACCCTCAGCCTTGTTGCTACAACATCTGGACAACATTTGGGGCTGTCTCTCAAGTACACGGGTGTGCACCTCCGGTGAATTTTAACTTTCAACATCTCTCTGCCTCTAATCTATATTTAATGTTTCATGACTAGTAGTCAAAGAAACTTCAGCTAAATATCAGGTTGGAATGAAAATGATCCTTGGGAAAACACTCATTTTCAGCATTCRCCAGCAAAGTATCTGTGACAGAGACATTCCCTGGAGATTTGTAGCCCATTCTCTCACAATAATAATAATTAAGGCTCGTGATTACTGTGCCCACATAATCAAAGATCGCTTCATAAAATGTACTCCCTAAAGGGAAGAATTCTCCGCTCCTAACTGGATGTCAGTCAGAGGGATCAGCACCCCCAGGGATCTGGAGTCTTTGCTTGCCCTTTTCATTACAGTGTTGTTAGCATTGTGTTACTTCATATTCTTCTCAATGCAAATGAGGAGGTAATCATGTGTAAATCGTGCCCTCCAGAAGGCACATGTGGTGAGTTTTTTTTTCCCCAAATCTACCACAGGGATTTCTCACATGGAACATAATTACATCTCTGCCATATGGGCTCATTTATATTCTATTACAGGTTAAGCTAATACGACTCAGAAATATGCTAAAAATACCTCAAAGTATTTTGAGCACTGTCAAAACACTTGCCATTTCTTGCTTGCCTATTTGATTGTGAATGACTTTATATTTATTTAGAGATCCACAGTGCCACGTAACTCTAGAAAAACAAAATAAGGCCAGTTTTATGTTGCCCAGTCACCACTAAAAATTGTAGTTCTCTCCCATGTCACGCTCTTTTGGTAATTGCAACTAGATCAGTCACAATAAAACTGAAAAGCCTTTAAGCTGTACTTACCTGAAGCAACACCTTTGTGGGTTTTTAGGTTTCCCAAGAGGAAAGGAGCACACATTTCAGAGGTGTAGCTTTGTCATTACTAGGCTAGAGCAGGCCTGTGTTTGACGTAATTACTTCACAAAATACACTTGCACTTTAGATATAATAAAAGCACAAACCTCTCTAACCACAGAAGGGCTATTGCAGAAATAATAGTTGCCTATGAAAAGATGGTAAGGTAAGACTAGATCAGTGGTATCATAAATGAAATACTTTAAAATGAGAGCAACTAAAGGTTATACGACATGGTTCTCAAAATTGTGGTACTACATAGTAATATGTAATTTTCCAATTTCAGTGGAAATTTTGTATTTCACTGTAAGATTTTATTTGACAAGATTTTTTTAAAAAAATTTCCTGATTCCTAAAATTAATACTACTGACATCTCTGAGTGAAATCTGAATCCACAAAAATCAGTGGGTTTTATTCTGTTCATTCACACATTAAGTATTCTACCCACTGAAATTTTATGAAGTGTCCTTTATTCTTCTAACTAAGGAGCAAAGATGTAGATAGTAATACAAAGCTAGGAGGATTAGGCCAGGGAATGGGAAAGGATTGCACTGAACCTGCACAAAACAATAGTTTGCAAAAGCACTGCTTAACGTTAGTTCCCAAGGAGACATTTCCTAGAAGTTGGACTTGAAAACAACAGCTGAATGTTTCCTACAACTGTGAGATAAAGTTCAGTCCTAATTTATAAAGTCCTTGAAGATTTTTAGTAATTAAAAATTAAAAATTTATATTCAAAATATAAAATAAATTCTATATTTTTGAAATAAATTCCAGTACTTTTCTACAACTGGTCTAATATTTTTTCAAAGTTTTGTTGGGAAGTGTTTGGTGTTTTGTTTTTTTATTGTACCATAGGATTATCAACATTTTCAATTATTCGGCATTTAAACACCAAGCCTAACCTTTTGGGATTTTTTTGGCATRCTTTTAAAGAATAATAGCAATTATTAATACTTTGTCTTTAGACTTTTGTGCAGCAGAGTGGATAAGCACCTGACATTAGATGGGTGAAAAGTCTCCTTGAAGCCAGACATGTAAGTATTTTTCTGAATCAAAGCCCAGAARTTCTGTCTGTAATGGGGCAATAGCACCAAACCCAGCAGAGCATTTTGTTGGAGTTTATCTTGTTCTTACAGGACATCTTTCAAAATTAGCTGAAACAACAGGTTTTTGTTCAGAATTGAGTCCTGGTCATTGCTGAGTAGCGAGAGCAGGCTGTTCAACTGTGTATTCATTACAGAAGGAAAAAAAATCAGGCCACATATGAGTTTATTACCTGAGAGAAGTATTTTTCCAGCCTTCATTATTCCTGAAGCTGTTTAAGGGATGCTATAGTGATTTCTTACATCAGGGAGACATAAAAAAAAGAGTTATCTCCTGGGTTGTGGAACAAAGAAAAAAAAACTTCAAATCTCAGACCCAACTCTATTAAATAATGTTTTAATTCAGCTGTCATAGACACTTGATTAAAGAACATGCTAAACAATTTCTTTTGCAGTGTCTATAGCCCCGATCATGTAAAAGCATCGCATGCCCTTGGAAAAACAATCTCCTCCTTTCACACAAAGAAAGGGAGTCTTTTACTTGACATCTTCACAGCTTGCTTCCTTTTTCTTCAGGCAAGGTTTCTCATTTTCGGTCTACAACTTCATTTACCGTAAGAGCATGGACATTGCAGATGCTGTACTGAAAGAYTGCTGTATGCCTGTCCTGCTTTTGTAGTCTTCCCTTGGCATCTCCCACTGCCCACTGCCGTGGACAGGCCCCTGGGCTGGTGAGACCTTTGGTGTGAGGCCACCCTTCCCTCCCCATGTTATGCTGGAACTGGAGCGTGGGAACAGCCAGCTCTACATGGCAGGCGCAGGGCATCCCCCAAGGGTGCTCATCAACCACCATCATACTGCAAAGAAAGAAATTCTTTATTCTGATCTCCTTCACTGAAAAGCAAGCTATTCTAAAATATCCAGGACAATAACCTTTCTGAGAGAGGATAGCTATGTCTATGCCTTCCTGGAGCTCTCCTTTATCAACTGTGTATTGAAGGCAGGAATTTAGTGCTATTTGCATTGCATATTTATCAACTGTATGTCAATTTTTCTTCTAGAAGAGATGCAAGCATGGCTTTTAGAGTGGCAATACTAGGGGGAGTAGCACGGGTATGTTCAGTTGTGCATTCTGCATGAGGCATCTCTTTATGTGCAGTAGGCACCTGGACGGAAAGGTCTGGTCTGGGTGGGTAAATGTGTGCATTTCAACATGCATAGGTTTTGCAGAAATGTCTAAATCAAGTGCCTTTGTATGAAAATATGATAATTAATACTGATCTTTTAAAGCAATCATTTCTGGATATACCACTCATCTCATGATTAAACTTGGTCCTTTTTCTTTGTCATTTGGTGGATAAATGTGAAATTATTTTGCTGCCAAACGCTATCTACTCTCAGCTAATACCCAACTCTCTGAAATGCTTTGTAAATAATTATAATTTACATMATCCATTTGGCTAACATGCAGCCTCTGCTTTCCAAATTTATGTAGATAATAATCACTTTTAATACCTGTACAAATCAATTAAATATATTTTGTGCACTGTTCATTATGTACCAAATAGGGTAGGAGAGTAAAAACACTTAGCAAGGGAATCAGACTTCACATAAACATAAATTAGATAAGCCTTGCAATATAAGTGGAGAAGGAGGTGAAATTTGGTGTTTAATTCCCTCATCTACAGGCAGACTAAAAAATGGCTTCCAGAAACAAAAATGTAGRGTGTGATTGTGGAGCCCTAGCACAYGTCGCTGAGCAATTTCTCACTGGAATTATCCCACTGAAGCTTGGCAATATCACCTCAGGGGGGGCTGAAAAGGTGCAGAGTTTCTTGCAAGGAACTTCGTCTAGTCCAGAATGTAGGAAACAGATCCTCAAACCTCCTCGTGGGGTTGGACTTCTGGCTTCTCTTTGCAGTTTCTCATCACTGTTGTAACATTGTAGGGCAGGAGCCTATAAATCGCTAAACTGGTTGACTGTAAAATGGACTAAAGTTCTGGTTTAGCTTATGGATTCTGCAGGAGGGATCAGGTTCTGTCTTAAAGCCTGTACATGGCCTCTGCTTCAGTCTCTACAAATTTCGTCATTCACAAATATTAAGCCTGCTTAAAATAATCTTTTCCTGGCAAGCCTTCATTTTCCCCCTCACACCTAGCCTCACAAAGATAATGTGTAGTTGCATTGGGCAAATTTAAAGCTGACCATGAGTGAAATACTTTATATTTCTGATTAAAAACTTTAATTGATCATTGAAATGGATTTAAGAATACTTAACATACGGAATGACTGGCTGGGTAGATGAGGGGAGAGCGGTGGACATTGTGTACCTTGATTTCAACAAGGCTTTTGACACTGTCTCCCRTAACATCCTYCTRGATAAGCTCGGGAAGTGTGGGTTRGACGAGTGGACAGTGAGGTGGATTGAGAACTRCCTGAAAGGCAGAGYTCAGAGGGTCRTCRTCAGYGGYGTGGAGTCTAGTTGGAGGCCTGTGGCTAGTGGCATCCCCCAGGGCTCAGGACTGGGTCCCATCCTGTTCGACTTCTTCATCAATGACCTGGAGGAGGGGACAGAGTGYTTCCTCAGCAAGTCTGCTGATGATACCAAGCTGGGAGGAGTGGCTGACACAGCTGAGGGCTGTGCCGCCATCCAGAGAGACCTGGACAGGCTGGAGAGYTGGSCAGAGAGGAACCTCMTGAGGTTCAACAAGGGCAAGTGCARWGTCCTKCACCTAGGGAAAAATAACCCTAGGCACCAGGACAAGCTGGRSRCTGACCTTCTGRAGAGCAKCTCTGCAGAGAAGGACCTGGGAGTGCTGGTGGACGACAAGTTGACCATGAGCCAGCAATGTGCCCTTGTGGCCAAGAAAGCCAATGGTATCCTGGGGTACATTAGGAAGAGTGTTGCCAGCAGGTCGAGGGAGGTGATCCTGACCCTCTACTCAGCCCTGCTGAGGCCTCATCTCAAGCACTATGTCCAGTTCTGGGCTCCCCACTACAAGAGAGACCTGGAGCTACTGCAGAGAGTCCAGCGTAGGACTACGAAGATGATCAGAGGGCTGGAGCAGCTGCCCTATGAGGAATGGCTGCAAGAGCTGGGCCTCTTYAGCCTGGGGAAGAGAAGACTGAGGGGGGATCTTATCAAGGTGTACAAGTACCTGAAGGGAGGGTGCCAAGGGTACGGGGACAAACTCTTTCCAGTTGTCCCGTGTGACAGGACAAGAGGCAATGGGCAGAAATTGAAACACAGGAAGTTCCGCTTGACCATGAGGGGGAATTTCTCCCCTGTGAGGGTGACGGAGCMCTGGAACAGGTTGCCCAGAGAGGTTGTGGAGTCTCCCTCTCTGGAGATCTTCAAGGTGCACCTGGATGCAGCCCTGTCTAACATGCTTTAGGCAGCCCYGCTGAGAAGGGAGGTTGGACTAGATGATCTCCAGAGGTCCCTTCCAACCTTACTGATTCTATGATTCTGTAATAAGGACGAAGTTCTGTTCCACAAAAACTGTTGAAAGTCTAAGTATATATTGAGTAAGTGTTGCWAAAATTATTCAGCTTAAAACACTGGACAAAAAAGATCATTTTCAGGGGGAAGATGGATTAAGTTTGATATTGCAGTAGTTTTGATTGCAGGTACCTGAATACRGTTCAGTCCAGAAAGTGCAGTATATCCTTTGTTCGTTTGTTTTCTTGATGGTGAAAATAGAATTTTCCTCCTTTTGTGATGCTTGGAATTAGTGTTAAAATATGCCACACTATAAATTGGCTTGGGGAAGAAAGAGTGCCAAGCAAAGATAAATAAATATTTTATGCCCATTCCKCTCAAAAGGGAGCCTTATGTGCCTGTAACATTCTCCTTTTACTAGAGAACAATTTTCTGGGTAATGCATAGYGATCACTACCAGGTAATGCTGCAATGCTCTGGGCAGACTTCTAGATTTTCAACCATGACCTTGCTTTGGGTTTTCCATCAGTAAATGATTTTCCTACCTCTTTGCCTTCCCTCTTCGTTCCCTCCTTACTCCTCCCTGCCCACTCCCTGAACCTGTCTTTCAGTCATTCTCTTCCCATTCTTCTTGTTCTCTGGTCCCTTGTGGCAATGTCTTTTCTCATTATTTTGTCCAATTCAGTTTCCCAGTCTCATGTCCTGGTCTCCTTGTCCAGATCTTCCACTTGCGCTCTCCATTAGACAGCTCTTTATTATTCTTTCTTGTTCATTCTTGCCCTGCCTTTTTCAGTCTTGGTCTTATCCAGTGCAAGAGTGTCCCGCATTCCTTGCCTACTCTTAGCCTTCCTCATTTAGTGCTTAACATAAGGACTTGATAATGGCTGAGCTAGGGACAAATGCAGAACCATCAACCCTAATATCCTCTTTCTGACAATAGTCCATACCAGATGTGTAAAGAAGCGTATAGGAGTATTTCAGACATAGGAACATTTCAAACATCTTGTGACACTTCCCTAGAATAATCTCTGTCTTTAGTTTGTGGCTTAGGGTCTTTGTAGCCAGATGTAGACTCTTTTATTCTGAGCACCAGGATGGCTTTTTCATCCACAAATTTATCTTTTTTTTTTTTTTTTTTTTTTTTTTAACCCCAGGTTAACTTTGCATCCAGAACAGTCCAATTCATTAGATAATCTATGTATTCAACAGAAATACGTCCTTTTTGCTTGCTTTGAACCTGACATCTACTAGTCTTAATGATTTTACTCATATTTCTACAGTCAGACAGCAACTTTTAATCACCTTCTCTATGCCACTTGTAATTTTGTAGGTCTCAATCACTTCCTTCAGCCCCTTTTTCAGGTCGAAGCAGTTTAAGCTATTTAAATAATCATGATACAAAAGCTACTTCGTATCTTTAATCATCCTTGTGACCTTCCTTTTCCTCCATTTGCAAATAAGAGAACCACGATTGCACATTGTATCCATGATGTGGGAGAAGCCTGAATTTGTACAGTTATAATCCGGCTTTTTGTTTGGTTTTTCTGTTACTTTTCTACTAATTCTTACTTCCTTTTTTGGCAGAGAGTRAATATAGAATTTGCAATTTTTATAGCTATTATAATCTGCAGATCTTGCTGAGTAGGTTGGTTCAGAGCCTAATGACATAGGTTTTAGAATATGCTTCACTGTGCCTGTAGCTACRTGACATCAGCTGGCATTTTTATTGCCCACTCACAAGGTCTTTATGCAAAAATGTGCACTTAGCACTTGAAATTGCTGCAGTGCTAAAGGTAAGCGATCTGATGTATCTGATAACGGCCAATAGCAGATGCCTCAGAGGAAGGCGCTGGAAATGCAGCAGAGAACAATYGCAGGGAAAGTGCTGTTTACATCCCTATCAATTGCTTTTGTATCTGGAAATGCATTCAGCCTATAGTTTTCTGTGCAACCTAAGGTATTTCTGGATATCTTCTTATCTTAACCCATATCAATGTTTTTGACCCACAGATGAGTCAAAATTGATTGCAGAGTTCTTCAGAGTAGAGGAACCAGTAACTGAAAAAGCTGGTATACAGAGATAGCTTTAGGAAGGCTGGCAAATTTAGTGTGCGGGCAGTTATGACCAAAAGATCAAATTGTGTGGTGAGATACTGTCCCTGTCTTGCTGCTTCTTGCCAGAGCTGTGACTCTGAAAGGGCTGTAAGTGTATGGCACTTCTCCACTGACCTACCTAAAGCCCTCCTGATTAYGGCTGACATCCAAATCCTGCTGCAGTTGCCCTGCTGATGCCAGTATTATTCATATAACCATTTTTTTTTTGAAACTGAGACACTGATGCCAAGGGGCATCAGGTTATGGAGAAGTCTGTAAAAAAATGAACCAGAAAAAACCGACTGTGAATGACCTAAAGTCACGGTCCTTGTTTTCAGAGTGGTCATAACTAGGAATAAGTTCCTAAGACAGACCAGAAGTCCAAATTATATTAAAGACATTTGAAAATAACTTTCCTTTCATTTTTATCAATGTCTTTCTATCTTTGATCCACTGTTCTAAAATTATTTTTTCTCTCTGGCTTCAACATCTGCCAGCCAAAGGAGGAGAAGGCAGACTCACGGCTGCTGGAGCACACATTCAGCCCCATGTCAGTGCATGGTTACAGGCCTCATGGGGTGCTTGTGCCAGGCCTGAACTTGGTCATCAGTTTGGCCCACTACCTTCCCAGCTGTCATTATTCACTTAGAACAGGACGGTATAGATTATAGAGGCGTACTGCAGATTTTCAGAGGTTTCARAAGCTCAGGTTTGCAGAAGAGTGCAAAGTAAAGCCAAGAACACAGTTTGGGAATACAAGGATATTTTGTTTATTTTACTTTCTCAGAGATGAGAAAGTAATAAAACACCACTGGGGCCTGATGTTAGGCTGTGTGACCCTGGAGGAAATAATGGACCAGAAATCACCTCTTGGCATCCAAGTCTCAATCCTGTCTCRTTTCAGCTGATAAGAAGGAGACCTGGGCCACCAGAAGGTAACCTCATGCCCAAAGAGCAGCACCAGGACAGAGTTCAGCTTCAGGAGCAGCCCAGTCGCCTGACTGTGGGTCTCCCCACCCAAACCACAGCTGGCGGCTCACCCCTGTTACATCTCCTCATGGGTGAGAAAGTTCAAGTGCCTGCCTCCACTCAGAGATTCATCTCTCCTCAGAGATTCACACTCACTTCATTAACTCTTTGAACTCAGTGGCATAATCATTCGTGGCCTGATTGTGCAGATCCTCTAGTGACTCATACGCAGGCAYAAGAGTTGTCCTGCTGACATTAGTAGGTTGCTAGTACAAGCWTGTTTTCTTCAGAGTGAGAGGTGCAGAGCCTTTCTTTTTAAAGAATATTGCTCCCTTGCTTTCTGGGCTCTAACTGAGTTCCTAAGTGTATTTTTTGACAAAAGATGTCATCGAATCTGGATTTCTTTCACTTTTTGAAAAATAATAAAGGCTCTGTTCATTGTTCATCCTTGCACATGTGACACAGATTAGTTTTGCAGAAACAACTCAAGTTTACTTGCTTTTGAGGAGCTTGGTTACCTTTCTTCCACTTTGTAGCTGTGAATATTTTACTTGCCACTGAGACTGCATGTTGCTTGCTTAAATTCAAGGTTCTAAAAATCTCATAAAAAATGCAAATATCCATCTTTWTTCAGTGTTCTCAGTAAATTCCTGCAAAGCTTTTTGTAACTGAAAATACATTGTTGCTTTTCAAAGGCATGATGGAAAACAATTTTAGATTTTGGAGATACTCAGAAAATCACCTKATGATATGTCATCCTTAAAATGAGAAACTTTGGAGGACTGACTGTCTACCTCTCTGAAACTATAAGCATAACTTTTGTTAGTCATTTCAGTTTCAATATTTGATTCACTTTCCTTAAATATTTAGTATATTTTTGGTGCTATTATAAATATACTCCAGAGTTTKTTAATTAAATTGAAATGCACCAGAACTCTTGAAAAGGATTGAGAAATTTTATTACAGACATGGTCTGATTTTTCACTATTTTATATCTTACATGGCTATTTGCACCAATGTAAATATGATGTTAAATGCTGTAAAACCAAAATCTGTTTCATTGCACTCRTTTGGCAATAATGTTGCATGAGATGCAAGGTAACACAGTATTCAAGCTGTACTTAACATTTACCAGAAATCAGCAAATACTAGAATTTAAGTGAGCAAAGGATTAGGGATTGCAGAAATAATGTCATACCTTCATTTTTTGTGAAGGAGCAGCAGTACTGATACTGTACCTCATGTCTCAGAGGCCAACTTCACCACATCATCAAATGGCAATGACCTTCCATCACTGCTCATGTGAGCTGGATTTGACCCAGTGACCTACAGACTGAAAGGCCATACATTTCTTTTCATTTTGTATGACATTAGCTAATAGATATTCTTTTCTGTTCTATTCAAGCTCTTATATGTTACCCACCACTGTGTCATTTGAGCACTTTTTGAGAACACAGAAAGTAACATGGCTAGCATGTCATTTGCAGTTTTGCTTTCTTGTCATGTACATACACATTTCTGGAAAGCTAAAGACTCTATACTTTGCTTTTCCTTTTCCTTTTTCTTTTTCTTTTTCTTTTTTGCTTTTACTAATGAAAGTGGATTAAGGACCTTGTCAAATGCATACACCAGTTCAAATGACATCCAAAGCATTGGCWCTGGTTCTTGAAAAGAACTTTCTGTATTGCACAAAAGACATTATTTCTTGTTATAGAAGGATCCTTCATGCCAAAGTAACTCAGTAGTCAAGCACATTCTTTGTCTCTGCAAATTTTTAGGCCATTTAATGGGAGCATGAATCTGAAGAGAAGCTCTCTAGGGAGGCAATGTAGTGAGTGGTCAGGCTTARTGTTTTCACAGCAATTTCCTTAGACTGTCATTTTCTTGATGGATAGGCTTGAACCACAGTGATTTTTCGTATGTGTAATTCCTGCATAGTCACAACAAGTACATTTTATGTTTACATTTTAGCCCATGTGTTTCTCATGCATAGCTCAAAATTAGTGCCCAGCTCTGTACTTTCAACTGCACTGAGGACAACAAGTTTAACTCAGCTTAGAATTTAGCCCTGTTACTTTCGTACAGTCTGCATCAATATGAGGTTAATGGATGAAAATTATGCATTTGAGCTGTTATTGCATATTTAGAAAAAATATACTTGCTTCTAATCTGAATGAGTTTTAGCATCTGGATAAATTYGCAGTGGAATGAGAATACCCATAGGATCTTCTACTGCAATTGATATTTGAGGGGTTTGATGTTAGTTAAAGGTTTATAGTACAATGACCACATTTGCGTGTAATTACACAAAGGCAGTGACAGYCAGCGAGACACAGGGCATGTCCATGCTGCGTTATGGAGTGCAGTGTCTGGGCAGAAATATTCCAGGGAGCCAGGGCAAAAACTGAGGCTGTGGCCCCACCAATTTACGGCTCTCTCAAAACAGATGGACAAGAAAAGCTGCACTCTGAGCAGTTCTGACTGTACTTTAGGGCATGATGCACTGAACTGACAGCTTGTTTTGAGGTTAGATAGTGACAGAAATAATCCAAATAGGGGCAGTAGCAAACTGGATGTGTATGTTATAAKGCAAAATTGATGTATATCTATGCTGTAGTCATGTCTTCCTGGTGGATGAAACAAGCCCTGTTCCATCCAGCAGCCTTTTAAGTGGTTGACAGTAGGTGCCCAGCACTATCACATTATCAGCAAATCCCATGAGACTGAATTTTCAGTTCTGTTAGGCAGAATATGTTGCATGTATCTTTCAGGATAGATTAATTTCCTTCAGAAGGGGAATATTAGAGAATAAAATTAAAAAATAATAATTTAAAAAGGAGTCTCAAGCCAGCAAAGAGAAAGAAACCATCTTGCTATGGTACTATTCTGCATCTGCACAGAAATGCAAGACGGCAGCTGTCTCAGAGCTGCCCCCGCAGCAGGATAGAGAGATTCATCTCCATTTAAAGATTCAGTGCACAGAAAACGGAATGACGACACTGCCTTTCATTTCTGTGCCCAACCATTTGCACTCCAACAGACAGCTATGCATGTTCTACAGTATTTCTTTATTTCTAACTATTCTTGCCCCCCVCTCTTCCTTCCTAAAACCTTTCTCTGAGCTTTATTTTTTCTTGTGTTTTATTTGGTTTTTCAGTGACAAATCTTCCCCCTCTCATCAGAGACCTCATTGCTTTATATTCATTGGGAAGAACTGAGCCAGCTATCTCCCAAAGAGCCTGCAAGCCTGATATCATAGAAGAGCTTGAGAGCACCCTAACATGTAAATCTGGGACACAGCCTTTTCTGCTCCATTCAGCAGTAGGTGATGATTACCCAATTTTGCTAGATACCTGTTGCTGCTAGAGGGAACAGTATGGCCTGCCATCATTCCCAATATTCAGACATTATGTGGTGATTGTTACTGTCTATTATCTTATATTACGGTAACAACTGGCGCTCTAAGAGCCTGATGTCTCCTGTCCAAACACAGAAGATGGTTTCTCTCCCAGGTTTCTTCTAGACTAAACATAAGAGACAACAGATAAATCCAGCAGGCAACCCAAATATCAGGGAAATAATTACTGTTGCAATGAGTCACAGCAGTGCCTTGCTACGATTTCTGCAGGCTCTATCTTTCTAACTGCGGAAGGCAGAAACCCTCTTGTTTGATTTTGTCTTATGCAGAGTGTAGCATGCTCCCTCTCTGTCAGATCTGCACTCTCCTTATATCCCAGCACCTGATTCAAGACAGGTGAATGTAGTAATGTGTGCCTTCCTGGAAAGGAGATATATTCCGCTGAAACAGCAAAGCCATTATTTTTCAGCAGGTGCTGATTATCTGTTTTCTGCTTAGCAGAAGTGTTAAGCAGAAAGCAGCCATATCCCTGGACAGTGATGTGTACCATTCAAGCCATGCTTCTTCAGTGGTTTCAGATATCTCTCTTGTACTGTGATCCTGAGCTGTGTAGACTTGTACAACGCTGCTGGATCCTACTTGTCCTGCAGAGGTACTTATGGATAAACGGCCAAAGAACAATTTACTGCATTAATGTAATGGTGTGTACATTTGCTTGACTTGATCTCACATAATCCATCAAAATCTTCATGAATAGAAAAGGTTGAATTAGCCTTACTAATGGCAATTCCACTCTCACTGTTGTTTCCCTGATGAATCACCTACTTCACTGCTGAGGAATTCATATTCCTTTGTTTTACAAGGCACCTGGTAAAACTTCTCTTCCTGGGAAAGTGAAGGTTTAAAAACTGTGGTTAGAAAGAGAGACCATTCAGTCAGGAGCTGTGTTTGATGTTTGCTTTTGGTTTCATGTTTATATCACACCTCTTGTTTTACTATAGGAAGCAGGAAAGAGTGAAGACAAGCAGGGAGGAGAAAAAAAAGAGAGAACAGTTAAAAGGGTGTGAAGCTCATCATCATCTAAACACACCTTGTTTGGGGTGAGACTGTTTATTCATCTTCAGTTGTTCAAAAGGAAAAGATAAAACTCAGGAATACACCTTTCAAAGGTGGCCCTAAGCCCAAAGCCAGATTTGAGCWTTCCCAAGCTGTGAGATGCTAAGTGAATGTTTCTTGCCATAAGGACAGGTAAACGCAGGAGCAGGATTGCTGGGGGAGATGCAGGATAAATCGAATCTGTAAAGAGCTGCTTTGACAAACGTCTGTCAGGAAGGGCTTAGCTTTCCGGTCTTGCTTTGGAGCAGCGAGTCGGATCAGATCACCTCTCGGCCCCTTCTGCGCTTCCGTGCTACCAAGCCTCCAAGGATCATACCTCTGCTTGCAATTAGGAGAATTCAATTAGTATTGCTCTTGTAAATTCTCATGGCCACAATCATATTCTTCACTTTATCCCTAGCCTTAAACTGCTTGCTGCAGTTGACTGGCTGCCACTGATGTATTTCAYGGCAGAAAAGGCTCTGTTTTGGAAGTGGAAAAAAGCAGTTCCTGCCAACACTGAATGTTTATCACAAGGTAATGAAAGCCAGTCTGTAAACACATCCAGAGACTCCAGTCGCTATCAGCGAGGATTTTTCAATGTGAGATCAGAAGGCTTCAGGAAGCCTCCCTGATAGTGTGAAGGTGGATGCTGGGGCACTGCCTTGCTGTCCCTGTGGGACACCTGGCCGTAGGATGCTGCCTTTCCCCCACCAGAAAAGGGCACAACTGCTCGACCAGAAAATGCTACCGGAAGTGTCGGATGCTCAGCACTGACACTCACACACTCTAACTTTAAGAAATACTTGAATCATGCTAACTTACATAAGTAAGGGTCTAAGCAATGGAGCTCAAGTCTGAATGAAAGTCACAGCACTTCTGAAGGAAAATGCCTGCATAAGAATTTAGTGCAGGGTTAAATAATACGCTGTCAGGTTTTCCTTTTTTTCCTGAAGTTAACTGAATTTAATTTTCCTGAGTCTATCTATGGAGACATATCCTTTCAGGTCTCAGCCCAGGAGTCAGGTAGAGAAAAGTGGCTTTAAGACTCTTTCCTGTTCTGGATCTGGAGAAATTCCCAGTATCTCTGTAGATCAATGTGATTTGTGTAATCCTTCCTGGATTACCCTTTGGTGTCCTCAGCACCTCTATGCACTGCTGTACCCAAACGCTAGCACACTGGGAAGTCGCTGCCCATTGCCAGTGCCAGAGTGTGGCGGGAGATCCTCTGGGGCCGGTGCACGGCTGTTCCTGCGGGACCTGCCCAGTGTGTCCTGCCCTTGCTACAGTCAAGGTTTTTCCAGCTATTTTACATTTCTCCAGCCCTCTTACCCACTAGACAACGACTAAAGAGGGTGTGAGAATCGTACCCCTGGCTTTTATCCCCAGCTGTGCCTTTGACCTGCCAGGTGACAAAAGAGGCTCCGACCAGAGGGCTCAGCCTTGGCCCATCTGTCATTTAAACCAAAATGATACAGATGGTTTCTAAAGCATATTCGGGTGGCAATATTAATCTCCAGTTATCAGACCACCCTATTCCGGCCCCCGTTTCCCCCTGCTCGCCACAGGCGCTTCCCATCGCTGCCTGTTTCCGCTGGCATCYTTTGTGCGCCCCGTCCGGCGGGAGAGCTGCCGGGCCAGCGCCTTCGCCTGCATTGAGCCTGCACAATGGGGCTCCCGCCCGCCAGGCCGCCACGACCTACTGTAATGCAAATCATATTTTTCCGCCCCGCTCCCTCTTGCCTTTTGTTAACAGGGAGGCCGATGATGACACTGCATGGCATAGACCCAGTCCTTCTCAGAAACGAAGCAGCTGTGTAGGCTGTTGCTCAGAAAGGAAGAGTAATTCACCCACACAGAAAYGTTTACAAATGTAGAGTGCAAGCTGAAAGGAAGGAAAACAGCAAACTTTCAGCAGTTTGGTTTATTTTGCTGCTCGAAACTGTGAACTTCAGTCTCCCTGTGCCAGATTCCCTGCAGCCTGCATTCCGGCGTGAGCTCCACTCCTAATTGCGTGGGATCTTCTTTGAAGGACTACATCTTTCCTGTTTCTGGGAAGCTATCTTATTAACAGTCTACTTTTCATGGCTGAAATCTACTCTTTCCTTCCTTTCCCGTTGTTTCTTCACTATCCCTATCTGCTTCTTGCATAGCTTTCATGTTTTGCTTGGTCCTCCCCAGGAAACAATCCGTTTGTTTTCCGTGAAAGTGCTGCCCAGGAAAAAGAGCAGGACTTCTGCTCCTTTTGTTGTGTTTTAGCTGAACTATTCATCCTGGCTGAACAAAAGTTGGCCTTTTTTTGAGCAGACTGATTTTTCATGTGTGACAACCTTTTTAATACTTGGCTATTGTGTTTCTCAATATAATTTTAAAGCCATTTAGGGTATCTTTGCTAGCTGCTTTTCAGAAAAAAATATTTCAGTGCTGAGAGGAAGAGATTATATTTCCTAATCAGATTTTTTCAATCTTATCACATGCTGTGATTTTTCTTATTTAAAATTCTCAAGTATTTTAACTATTCAGACATTGTTTAATATAGTCCACGGATAGCTAATAGAATAGAATGAAATCACTACAAAAAACAAATTCAACACAGATTGAATCAGCTCATATTTCTGTGAAATATTTTTCTCAGCTACACCTGATTATCGTAGACTCAAAGACTATTTCCTGAATGGATATTCTTCCACCTTTTCAGGATAAATAAATGAAATGAAATTAGCTTGATGTCTTCTGTATTAGTCATACTTTACTAGTCTAACTACTTAGACTAAGGTTTAAAGTGCTTTGATTAAATTACTCAAATTAAATTACTGCTTAGTAGAATATCTGGGGTAGTGACTGTTTCTCTGTTCTAGGTATTGCACAGCATGATGAGGTCCTGCTGCATGTTTTGGGGACATGAAGCCCAGCACTGTCACTAACAGGTGCCAGTGTTGTGCTTCTGTATCTCTGCATCCCAATGAGCCATGTGTTATGTGGCTTTCTCTCTCCTCTTTTCCTCTCCTTTTTTTTTCCTAGTTTGTCACAGGTAACCTGTGACAGCTCTGTTGTAGCTGGTAGAAGTCCTACCATGGCATCTCCTTGGTTATGTGGAAGGCAGCCGTGTTTGGGCAGTAAGCAGGAGTGGGTCTGAGGTTGCTTTGATATTCATCTGACTTCCTTCTGACTTTGTTACTGATCTCCAAAGAAGCCATCATCAGCTGCAAGCACAACCCTCATCCTGCTCTGCTCAACCACTTAAGAAAATTTATTTCCATGAGTAGGAGGACTCATGTGAAGGTTTCACTGAAGTGGGAACCAGAGCAGCCCTTTAGTCATCTTTCTAGACTCCATACAAGTATGAAGATTTCAGAGTACGCTCAATGCTTTTCCTACACTCCCTGCAAAGTCTTATTTTTGACCTTTCCCCTGAGAGAAGGGTCCAGTTGCAGCTCATTCGGTCTCTTGAAACTCCCACTAAGGGGAAGAATAGCAGCTTTCAACAGCAGCTTTACTGATCTGCATAGAAAATTCAGGCTCTTTCTTTTTTTGCTGACCCTACCAGCTTGCTACATACAGCTGCAAAACTTTATGCTAGTAATCCAGAAAGGCAGCTGGAATTATCAGTGGTAGGCTGTCAAATGTCATGTTCATACCACATTGGATTAAATGATAATAGCAGAATAAATCTTTTAAGCAGTTATTTAAAACATCGAAATAGAAGCTTTTGTGAAACAAATGCATAGGCATTTTACAGCATCAGAGCAAAAGTAGATACTAAACTTTAAAGCCTTTTTTTTTTTTTTTTTTTT